>NC_056729.1:262212918-262312918 GCF_019279795.1 Protopterus annectens
CAACTATTCTCTGTCTCATATCGCCTACTTAGAGGTGATCTCTGCTTGACTTACAAAGCCATGTCTGACCCAGCTCTGTTAGAAATGCTACATCTGAAGAAATCCCAATCCCTCCACACCACACACTCTAGATATCTCAACCTCATTGCCACAATCAACAGAACATGCTGGAGGGACAGGTTCATAACCCAGAGACTGCCCATGCTATGGAATAGACTTCCCATACATGTCAAGCAGAGCACCTCACTGGCCCTCTTCAAGAGAAATCTTGATGAGTGGATGGGAAATAGAAAATTCACCCCAGGGATCACTCCAGTGGCTTTACTCGACAGAAGCACTGGGAACTAAAGTAGGGTGGTACAATTCTAGGGTAATCCTATGGGCTTGGTTTGTAAAGGCTCGAGGGCCATTAGCCTAGTACACACCTATGAACCTATGAATCTATAACTGCTTTAATCAATGCAGATTACAGTTTCTTATTATTTATCTTTTCTGTACCATATGTATTCACCCATCATCTAGGAAAAACTACCATCTAGAACTTTTACTTCTCCCCCTGTCTACTCTCCCTTGCAAATAGGCACCCTGTACTTTATGGACTGTTTTCAGTCAAACTCCACCAGACACTACACATGTACTATATAATCACTCTATCTTTCTCACCCATGCCTTCTTTTACTGTTCGAAACTCATCCTACTGTGCATCCTTCCCTTAAAAACTACGAAAGTTATTTCCTATCCAGCTCTTAGAACGTGCAAATCTCTCATTCGTCTTTCTCTCTGTATCTCTTATTATACTCATCCAAATTGTCAAAGGCCACACTGACACTAATTCAGAGTCTGCATCCTGCAACTACATAGCTCATCCTTCTGCCACAACTATTCCCATCTATCTTCAAGACATTCCAACCAGCTATGTCATCTTTTGAATACTAAAAGTATAAGAAATAAACTAGAACAGTTAGGCACCTTTCTACTAACTTAATCACCCAACTTAGTCACAATAACAGAATCCCAAGTTACGGATGATACCTTGTAACCTAAGTCACTGCTTTCCCATCTACAACTGCTTTTTAATAAGCAACCAGGCAAAAACAAAGTGGGGTACTCACCTGTTTTGTAAATGTAGTGTACAAGATCAAATCCAGGCACACAGGGAGTCCCCAAGTGATCATAGCCTTAAATGTCTCATTGTTAACGTTCTTTTACAGTTCTTCCCACCACTGCTATAGCTACAGACCTTCCTCTCCCTGCTTCCCCCAATACATTTAAACAACTAATTCTACATCTGATAGACGTATCCAAAAATTATAAAAACATAACTATACTTTGAGATTTCTGGTCCATTAAAACATGGCATTAATACCTTTCTTATGGATCAGAATCTCGTAAAAAATCCAGGATGGCCCCACCAGATCTAATTTCATAGCTAATACCCAATCTGTTATCGATCCTAAAATCATGAAGTCACAAAATATGATATCCTCCTCTACTATACTGCCTCTCTACTCATAGTGACCACTCTCCCATCGCTTTCAGTGCTTATAAAGTTTACAAGGCAGGATCAGTCCATGTAGCTGACACCTTCATAGATGGCAAAACAAGTTAGACCCAGGATAATTTACTGACTCTCTTGCAATAATCTATATCTGCCTTAAAGGAAGTGATGATATTCCTCTGTTTTATATGTAAATAAGGATTATGCCAGAGATGGAGGAGAGGGTTGAGTAATAAATCTGTCCTTCCAGTGTGACTTATTTATTTGTTCATGGAGATCCAAGTATTTATTATGAGCAATAGAATGTTAAGACACAATTCACAGAGCAGTAGTCAATATGAGGCAAAGTGTTAGGATAGAGCCTCAAGTCTGTCATGGTAGCTGAAGGTCTTTAGTCCAGTGACCTTTTTGATTAGGAACCTCCTGTGTCTTTCTAACTGTGGATAGCTATATACTAAAAGGAGCATTTTATTCTATAGTTGGTCTGATTAGGGCAGAGTATAAAGGGGTGATAACTTCTTCTGACCTGGGTGAGATGCATGTAATTATTACTTGGGTGACGCAGACTATATCATCATCACTTTTGCTACATGCCATCCTAATGATAAGTGTTGGCTATTAAGGTGCCGGGGTCTCTGATGACTGCGTCAGTCTGTAGTGGAGTATTGACTGTACTGTAAGCTGCTACCAACATTTGTTTACCAAGATGACAATGATACACTTATTTGCATTTAATTTAAGCCCATTTCTAATACACCATAGATTTGTTTTGTTTTGCCCTTGCTGTAGTAACATGGTATTAGATGTTGAGTGAACAGCAACATGTAGCTTGCAATCACCAGGAAATTTAGTTAGCAACATGTCTAGGTTGGTGGTTTGGAGAGCTGAGAAATAGACACCTCACAAAATGGGTTCCAGTACCAAGCTTGAAGAATGCCATTAGCTAGTTTTTTGTTTTCTGGGTGACACTTGCTACTTTATTTATGCAGACTCTTGTTATCCAGTTTGCTATGCATCTTACAACATAAAGGTCTATACTTAGGCCATTACAATTCTATGATGGGAAATAATGTCAAAGGCCTTGGCCAGATCTAGGTACATTGTGTGAGCTGCAGTTTTACTGAGTTTCTGGAAAAAGTTTTCTAAATTAAGTAGACATTATCTCCCACTGGAAAATGTATTATTGTGAGTCTGAAGCAATAGATCTTGTTCGTAGGAGGTTAAAGGCTGCTGGGTCTATAATTCCTGGTATCTGATATGTGGGTCCCCTTTACGGAGTTGTATAATGATGCCATTTTCTATATTTCAAGAACAATCTCTGTGGCTGTGCTTAAGTTGAGTAGTTTTTGGAGGAGATTCATAGAGGGCAGATTTGGCATTGTTGATTAGCATACAGATATATTGTTAGTGCTCATAGAGGTGGAACTTCTAGCTTTCCCGTGTTTAGATAGGACATGTTCCATAATAACCAAATATTGAGGAGGGGACAGGGGAATTTATAGAACTTCAATGAATGACAGTTTCTGCACTAAATCTGTTTACAAGCTGATTAGCAATATTTTTAGGTTCAGTGAAGGTAACAAAATTATGAATGAATTCACTGCACTGCTGTGTGTTGTTTATTAATTGCCTGATGTAGATAAAGAAGTATTTATGATTATCCTTAATTTCATGAGCTTATTTAATTCATGATCCACCATTTCAGTCAAACAATTATCTCTCAAAACTAATATATTCTCATCCAAAATATCATAAAATTCAGTTTTGCACTTATTGTTACTAACTATCAAATGGCCCCCAGTCTTAAACTTCCTAGATACCTCTGAGGGCAAGTTACTTCACCTAAAAGAAAATACAGTTCCTCATCATCTCCAGATTACATAAAAAAAGATCCAGCTTTTAGGTATCTCTAAACCAAATGCCTAATTTAATTTAACGTATTCTGCCTTAGAATAATGGAAGCAAATTCCCAATCCTAATAACAGAAGAATTGTATAACACTATGGAATCTAATGTAAAAATGAAAGCTGTCACAAGATACAAAGTGTTATTCCTACAATCCCAGGAAATCTCAACTTTTTACCACCCCAAGTGATTCTGGACGTTTGTGAATCAAACTTGAGGTCTGATACTGAAAAATTACAATCATAACTACTGAATTCCTTAAAAAATGTACTGCTTTCCCCAAGGCTTGACCTCCTCACCTTCAGTCATCCCTAACTTTAAAACCTTCACTTTTATCTGTCTGCTTTCAAACCAAAAGACAGAGGTGAGTTGGTAGGAATGGTATCAATTCCAAAGCTTTAGGCTAGTTTAAAGAGTTCATATTCTGTAGAAGCATTAATGGCAAACTAGGCCGTCCCATGTCACTAACAGCCCCTTTACAAAAGCTGCTTCTGATGACTCCATATTGTCAGCCTATTCTATTTTCTGTTTGTCAACAGCCTCCCAACAGACTTCGATCACATATCGATTATTTTATGCACAGATTATATGGAAATCTGTACCTCTAATCCATCTCCTATAACTATCAAAACATTCACAAAACCGTCTCTAATATAATCACTGCTTGGTTACTAAACTGATTAAACTAGAAAAAATGAAAGTGAAAATTTTGCTACCCAGCAAAGAATGGCTGCCTTTCTCCATGACTATCAAACAGGTAAGTAATTTATCCTTCAACTAAAATCCCAGCACTGTATAAATATTACAGAAGAAAACAATATTATTTCCTTTTGTGCGCCAAAAGGAGTTCTCATTTTGTAACTACAGAAGGAAGTCATGCAATAGAAAAGCAGGTTCTCCTTGCACAACTGGAATATTGACTGCCTATTATTTCATCTGCATCCAAAACTAACTGCAAAGCATTATAAGTGATCATAAAATCACTGGAAATTCAAGGCAGTTGAGTCACAAGACCATTTATACCTTGCTATTACCCACTTTCATGCCGTACCTCCTTACACAAGAGGGTAAAGTAGGTAAGTCAGACCTGGAGTAAATTTATTCATACCCACTAAATCATCCAGGTTTAACTCAAAGGTACTAGGGTGTCAGTTTGCTTAACATTTAGAAGTCTATTCCAGACGTGGGTAGGCATATCTGTCCAAATCTGCACACTCATTATTCTCAAAAGAGAAAACAACACTGCCATACACATACAAAAGCAAAATGGTTATTTGTTAAACAAAAACATACATCTGACTTAGTTATTTTGTATTTAAATGTTTTAAGTTAGATTCTTTTCAATGCCTTGTCAGTCAGTTTACTACATGAACCTCAAACAATCATGTAAGATCTTATACTCTTTCCGGTCTACTCCTACAAACACTTCATAGAAAATTTGAAAGTAGCAATCCACATATCATTTGGGGATTCTAAGCTCTTTGAAACATTGCCCTCTCGAATGAAATACCTAACTTGTACTCAAGCTTCATACAGTGTTGAGAAATATGTTTTAAACCAGCTACGTCAGTGCTTTACTGATGCTGCCATGTGTAGCTGTTACCACTCAGGCACAACAGCTTTTGCCCATTTCTTTCTCCTCCCCATTAAGACATTTTTTTTCTTTTTCACCTTCTTCCTTTTTCATTGCTATTATTATACATTCTGTTGACATTATGCATTTTACATGGTGATTTTTTGTTTTTCTCTCTAGTACAATGACTTATGTTTTTTGTTGCATAGGGTCATATGTATTACCTTTTTTTATTTTTTACCAAATATCTCAAACTTCAGCCAGCACTGTGAAATAGAGGGATAAAGCCTAGCCTACACCCCAGGTGACCTGAATCCAGTTATTGGCCTGAGTGCCTGAGGGAATGGCAAGGAAGGACGGGGGTGCCATCCTGTGGACAGGGCAAGTACTAGGACAACTCCTGAGTGGATCTCTGCAGGAACCTTAGGATATACACTGGGGGAACTGCTCAAGGGAACTTGATAGGGAGCCTTGGCTGAGTTGCAGCAGAGGAGGAATGTTATGTTATCACATTCTTATTACACATTTGTATGTACATGCGGATACTTATTCCACATTTGCGTGCACTTGGGGAGGATCGGGGATAGTACACCATATAGGAAATAGTCCTCTGCAGCAGCATGATACCATACAAGGAACCTCATTCTCCTAACCAGCCACAAACCTGGGTCAGAGAGCAAGGCCATAGAAGAGAAGAAGGGCCTAGTAAACCTGGTAAACAACAAGAGGCCCTGGGAGCAGCTGATGATCAGGTACGAGCCAAAGAAAAAAATGTTTCAAAAATTAGACTGCTGTATACTAATTAATTATTGAAGTTATTTTAAAGTTTTCTTTCTTCTTCTTTTGATATTTTGCAATCACTTAGCTGGCCTAAAAAGTGTCCATTTGTA
Source organism: Protopterus annectens (assembly GCF_019279795.1). Taxonomy (NCBI): domain Eukaryota; kingdom Metazoa; phylum Chordata; order Ceratodontiformes; family Protopteridae; genus Protopterus; species Protopterus annectens. The sequence continues at coordinate 262,218,785 of NC_056729.1, forward strand.
TTATTGCTCTATCATAGTCAACAAATTTAAATAAGGTAAAACAAAATAATGAAACTGCATATATCTATATGTCTGTATATTTTCATCTCTCTGGCACACTCTTGCTATGTATATATATATATATATATATATATATATATATGTGTGTGTGTGTGTGTGTGTGTGTGTGTGCGTGTTTGTATAAAGTGACAGACAGACAGAGATACTGATATACATGCATACAAACATGCGCATAAAACATATAGGCAACTAATACTGTTTAAGCTAATACAGGTTTTTGAAAAACATTCTGCATCTTGTTTCCCACTTTTTCCTATCTTCCATGCCTGCTGACATAATTAGCTAAGCTGTTCAACACCTTACGTTTATTTATCATCATAACTGTGAGAGCCAGTCAGAGTGCTGCCTTCATCCACTCAGCCATAACTGTATTTCCTTTTTTAAGGGTCTTACCCCACCACCATCAAGTACTTTCCTGTAGATGTTTTGATTGAGGGTAGCCATGTAAATGTGACTTGGCTAAGCACGGAGTATGTCCCTGGCCATTTAATACATGCTGTACAACTGTCACTCAAGTAGTTGTTTGCTTGCTAATGTGGCTGGCTATAGTTGAAGAAAGTCTAATTAGTCCATTTCACTTACAGCTAAAATAAATGGATAAAAGGAATACATTGTTAGTAGTAAATGCACTGTTGTGGTCATGCTGAGTGACTTACTGTTGAGAGCTCGGGAGTGAATCCCTTACCTGAGATATGTGCAGTTTCTCATCAGTACGCTGAATTCCATTACAGTGTTTGCTTTCTGCCTGGCTGTGACTGCCTGTATCAGGCCACACAGACCACTGACCTCCATCATTAATTATTCATGAGCTCTTCATTTGGAACCCACTTTCTGAATTGCATCATGATATTCTGAATTTGCCTTGCAACGTGGCTCAAACATACTCCGGTGCTGCTGGAACATTTTTGGAACTGGCCCCATAGTCTGTTAACCTGAAAAATGTACTTGTATTTATTAATCCACATTACAAAGCAGAAAGACTTTCATGTTACTCTTTCCTATCTTGCATTAATTGAACTTACTGCATTCATTGTGCTAATGTCACCGCTCTGTCTTTCTTACTTCACTAGTGGGGTAATCTATACTGTCATGTTCCCATTTTATTTGTACCATATATTTCAGGGAAGCTTGCCCTTTTATGTCTTACTCATTTTACTGCTGTTGTACTAACACTGATATCACATCTGCTGTTTGATCTTCACACATTTTTTTTCTTATATGGGGTTTGTCTGTCAGACTTTAATGTAGTAGGTGACATTTGTAAGTGTGAGCTTTATAATTAGAAATCTTATAATATGAAAAGAAAATGATGACAAGGGAAAGTCCAGATTTACAGTACCTCGTAGTATATGCAGTACCTCAGAGCTTAAAGTTATAGTGGTCTCAGAGTAAGTATATGTGAGAAGCAGGTATAAGGGGCCACTTTAAAGGTGTAACAGTAAGTTTTTATATTAGCTTTTTAAGCTAAACTAGCTTTCATGCATACAAATTTGTAGCATTCAGGTTTTTCTGTCTTCTATTTATATCATGGAGCCTAATGCAGCATTTAAATAATTAATACATAGAATTAATTCAATAAAACTGCCATACCCCAGTGTTTATGACTCTCAGTTTGCTCATAACAACGTACAACACTTTAGTGTGTGGGAAGATTTTTGCAGGTAATTTAATGATCTTAATATCCAGAATGTTGGACAAAAGAGGGGAACAGTCAAATCCTGCCTGGTCATATCTCCGGAGTGTGACATCTGAGGGCTTGAAGCAGGAAAGTATTGAAGCTTGGATAAAAGTCCCTAGAACTTTTGCCATACTGAAAGAAGTACATAACTTATAAACTGCTCTTCCTAGGAAAACTTCTGTTTTGTCTACCAGTTAGCACTACATATCTATAATTTAATATGAATTTATTACTTATTTACTATATGATGATAATATGAGTGAACTGGTCAAGAGACCATTTTCTGTCATGTTCTGGGTTCATAGAGCATTATTTAATCAGTTTACAATGGAAAAGCAGGCTAAATGGACTCTGAGAAACAATTTACATTAGCGGTATTTGCATCAGTCTGAGTGAAAAGGCAGCAGTGCAAAGTGCAAACAATAATGTAAAGTCCATGATATATATATGAACAGGGATACTTTGATTCATGACCGTGGATGGCTGGAGGAATACACTGTATTACCTGGTAATTAGCTCAGAGGACTAAAGCTAACTTGTTTATGAGCTATTTTCTGTGCCATTGATGAAGGCTTTGATTTTATCCATCTTCATTTACCTACTGTGTGACCTTAGTCACTTCAACAGGCACTTCTTTTAGGGCCATTGGGAATTTGAGCTAAACTACTTAATGGTCTCCTGGACTGAATGCCTAGTAACCGCCTAGGAAAATAGAAGGTAAATAGAATAAGGATCAACCATTACCTACATAACCATTACAAGAGGATTCAGTAAGGAGATGCTACTTAAGAGCTTTTTGTCACTAGATTCTTGGTTTTTGAATTCTGTAGGTAAGTGATTCCAGGGTACAGGTCCCAGTCCAGGCAAATCTCTTTCATCCATTGTGGATTTGAATGGAGGTTGAGCCAGGTAGAGGGAGTTCTCTTTTATACTTCTCAGTTCGCATATGTTTTCTTGGATAGGAAGTTTTCATTTTAGTGGGGGACAGTAGCCTTGTTTTAAAACCTTGAAAGTCAGTGTGCCCAAGAGAAGGATAGCTGTATTAGTCACTGAAAGCCGGTTGGTGTTTGCTTGCAGTTGGGTATGATGAAGTAAGAAGTCTGCTAGGAGTATGAAGCTACAAACTTTGTTTGGTGCAGTTTGTATTCTATGGGTATTCTTTGCTGAGTATTAAGACAGGAAAAAAGTATACAATATTCCAGTTCAGGTATTAAAACATTTTTGGCAGTAGATAAGTGGCTGTTGGCGAGAGAAGGAGAGTGCCACAACCTTATAAGCTATGCTGCGGTGGTCGTGCTTCAATAGCGTTGTCGCCTCACAGTAAGACGTGGTCCTGTTCGATTCACAAATAGAGCGTCTTCTGTGTGGAGACATGTGTGAATGGGCGTACCTTCATTGAAGGTTACGCATCAGGGCCGGCAACTCGCTACATAAAAAGCTACTGCCAATCATTAGAGGACCGGAGTTCCGCTGTGGCGACCCCTAACCGGGAAAAGCCGAAAGACACAACAACATCTGAGTGTGCTGTAAAGAAAAAAGATAGGTAAAGTATACGGCTTAGGTATCTCTGTCCAGTGAGACTGGGAATAATGTTACTATTGAAATATTCTATATGAATGTGATGAGTATTGGGTAATTTCATAGGGGCTGAGATGACCATAAAATTACTTTTCTTGTGGCTAATTAGTAACTTATTAGAGGAAGACCAGTTGCATACTTGATTATCCTTCTTGCAGTTTGCTTTCAAGTTTACTTTGGTTATTCCTGGACTGAAAGAGAAGTATGTCATCTGCATACATAACCAGGTTAAGATTTGGGAACTCAATAGGGAATATCATTGACAAAGGTGAAGAATAACAGGGGTCCAAAATGTACAGAACCTTGTGGGACCCCTGAGTTCAAAGCCTGATGGAGGATAGATACTGTAACAAAATTGCAAGTTCTGTCCTGTAGATAACCCCGAAACCTGCAAATTGTGTTATCTCCAAAGTTTAATTTTTCCAGCTTATGAACTCATTAACACTTATGTGGTGTGGAATGCCACACCTTTAGCAGCCTACATATGCCTTACATTCCAGAGCATTTTCTGAAAAATAAACTTAAAAAGCATTAGTTAAAGAAATGTAAATATTTCGACTTGATTGCAGCATCATAGTATTGTGGTTAAACCTACCCTCACTGATAGACCGAAAGGCACTTATAAGTGTGGATTCAACACTGCATGCAGATATATGCATGAGAGTACTTATATTATCTTACTACATGGTAACATTGTACTGACAGCCAGTGGGAGGCTCACTTGTACTTCTGCTGGAACTGTTTACATCAATGTATGCATGGCATGTGAAGCCTTTTACATAGGTATTACCTCAACAGCCTTCGATAAAAGGATAAAGGAGCATATTTATGCTTTAAAAACTAAGAATCCGGATAATGCTTTGTATAAGCAGAGTATCACATGTAAGAATTTTAGCACGTTTCTCTTTTTTGTTTTGGAAAAAGTACCAATAGATAAAAGGGGGGACCATAACAATTTTATAGAGAAAAAAGGAAACTATGTACCAGATCAAGCGACAAGCTGACCAAGAACCTGGTTTAAATTAGATGATTAATATTAAGTCCCTTGTAAGGATAGAAGGATGAAAGTTAGAAATTTTTTTCTTGTATTTTTTGTTTTTGAACAGTGTGTGCCTTTAAAAATTTGAATTGTGATTCAATTATTCTATTATTTTATTTTTTATATATATATAAAAAGGTTTGCATTTGATTGCAAAGTTTTTTTTTTGATGAAGCCCTTTGGACAAAAAGCAAATAAATAAATTTGTGTTACGCTTAAAATTGCTCACATTCATTCCTTACAGTCTTAGTACAGCATGTGGTTTTTTGCTTTTATTTGTGTTTGATTTGCCACTTATTTGCCTTTCATCTTACATTGAAATGTAAATATTTATGAATGATAAAAGCTATTAAAACTGTACAAATAGCAATATTATCAGTAAGAAGTATTCTTTACACTGATAATGGTCAGTCCATAGTTTCATAGTATTTTCTATAAATACAGTTGATATAATACATACCAACCCCAAATTATACTTTAGAAAATTTTCACAAATTTTCATAGCTTAAAAACTCTAAAAACTAAGACATATATTGTTATAACATTTTTGTTAACCAGAGAGAAAAATCCCTGCTAATAGTTGAGAGTAGTTTGTTGGAGGGTATTTCACCTGGTGGAGCTGGAGGGAAAGGAGTGGGGGGTAAAGTTTGCACTGAATTTCTCAGCCAGTAGATTTGCTATGCCACCCTAAACAGTGAAGGTGGTACCGTTCACCACCAGTCCAGCACAATGTTGTGCGTTGCCTTTAAGGTTGCAAACAGAGTTGAAGAAGGCCTTGTGACTGTACTTAGCCTGTGAGGCTATCCTTATAGTTGGGCTTGGTGGACTTAATTTGACCCCTTAGTTTCTTGTCATGTGTGGTTAATTTTAACTTGTTAATATAATTTGAATACTTTTATATAAATGCAAGTGTGCCTATGTCGCAAGTGATAATTCAATAAAGGTGTTAAAAAAATGATCACTTACTAAGATGTAGCTTGCCTTACAATATTGCCTGTTGCTAGTTTATCTGGGGTTTTCAAGTTGATTTTTACTTCAAAGGAGACAGCTTTTCATCCCACCTCACTAGTGAGGACATGAAATGGGGGGGGGGGGCAATGCTTTCCTATGTTGTTGAGTAGCAGATCCAGTATGTTTGATCCTCTGCTTGAAATGCACCCTAACTGTTTCAGGGTGTTTGTGTTAATAAAGTCCAGGAAACGCTGTGCATGTGAGTTTGAAGAAGTGTAAGCCTCCATGTTAATAGAGGGGTAGTTAAATTCACCTTTGAATAGGTTGTTTGGTTGGATGGTGTAATTGGTGCACCAGTAAGCCAACATCACTCAGCAGTCATGGATGGACAACTTGTTCAGCTGTTCTCTGACAGCAGGCTTGATTATCTTACCATCTGTCTTGAAAAGAGCCCTCTCCATGACCAGTACTTCATACACAGTCAGCACCAATGTTACTGTTCTTTGAGCATTTAGTGCTCCATACACAGGCAGCACCAATGTTAATGTTCTCTGGGCATTTAGTACTCCATGCACAGGCAGCACCAATGCTACTGTTCTCTGAGCATTTAGCACTCTATACACAGGCAGCACCAATGTTACTGTTCTCTGAGCATTTAGTGCTCCATACACAGGCAGCACCAATGTCAATGTTCTCTGGGCATTTAGTACTCCATGCACAGGCAGCACCAATGTTACTGTTCTCTGGGTATTTAGTACTCCATACACAGGCAACACCAATGTTACTGTTCTCTGAACATTTATCTCTGTATTTCCGTATGCACACATGCGTGTTCCCCTGTTCATATCATGAGTACTCAGACTTTTCTTTCTGTGGCACAGTACACATTGTGAAACATTTGTCCAAATGCGTTCATCTCTTCCTCTGTTTAACTTTCCCCACCCCCCAAAATCATCCGTAAATTTATTATACCATTCTAACTGCATTCATTCTTACTGTAGCTGTTCATTTTTTTCCTCTCCCTAGCTAATCTCAACGATATTTTCTTGTGTTGTGGTTTTGACTGCTAATTTTTACCCTGGACTGACCCTGAAAAATTGACACAGTGTCCTAACAGGTCAAGATGAGATACAATTTAAAAAAATGCTATTCCCTTTATTTTGTAGAATTTACCTTTGCTTTATAAGCAAGTTAGATAAAGTAAAGCAACCAATTCCAAGACACTATTGTTTTCTGATGTTACATTTAGATTCTTCCCACCCCCTTCTGGACTTTCTTATATTAAATAAACATGACATCCTACAGTATTATTTTTACTCTAGTGTAATTTAGTGTGTTCATGATTTAATGGTTAAAAACAGATTAAATTATTAGGACTTTATTTTGTAACTGCTTGTAGTGTAAACTGCTGAATCTGCAGCATTTCAGTAAGAACAGTTACCATAGAAACAAGAACTTTCTCAAACTGGAATTACCCACAAGTACTGCTGTCACTGTTTAGCAACATACTGCCGTATGAACTTGGTAGCAAATCTACAATGCACATTTTGAAGCAGTTACACTAGTTTTTATTTGTTAATGTCTGTGAATAAAGTATGATGTTTTTGTAAATGCAAATACAAACTAAGACTACCTTTTTTGTACAGCTAAATCAATTGCAATTCGGTGACTGCAGTGCATATATGCTTACAGTTAAATGTTGGTTATGAGTACAGCAGTGCTATTTCGACTGATTCTGCAGGGACCATATATACAGATTGAAGGCAATCTGGTATATATTCAGCTCTGTTACGCTGTGCTGTGATGCATGGCAAGAGATCTGAAATGACAGACAACAGGTAATAGACTGATATGAAGTTTCTGGTCCCAATGGTTAGGGACAGAATGAAATTTAAGGACACCTGGAGAAATTTTCTGCTGGGAAGCTTTTTTTAAAGGAAAAATTACTGGTATCAAAAGATGGTCATCTTGAAAACCACTGTAGTACATTTTGCCTGCATTTTCTCTTTTGTACAGTTACTTCTGGCCACTCACATCCTGCACTTTTGTATTCCTTCATTTTAGCTTTTTACTGGCATATGCTATACCCAAGTGATGTCTAATAATAAGACAGATGCTTCTTTTCATGGGTGTATTTGTTTTTTATGTTATCTCATTGCAATCATTCATATAGCCAGAGGTTATTATCCCCTTTTGTTTCAAGGACGCTGCACCTAAGTGGTAGTAGAACCCCAAGTACCAGCCTTCTTGTGTCTTGTAGAGATATTTGTATCACACTCTATAGGTCTGTCAACCACTGAATGCATTATACCACATTATTATGTGAACCCTCAGAAAAAAAGCAGTCTTTCTATCATGCAAGATCCATCCATCCCTGTATGTTTTCTAGTAGATGGGTTCATTTGCATACTTTGTCCTGGATCCAAAATAAATGCTGTGCCTATACTTCAGCAGATAGGTTTTACTATAGGCATTTTATTTCTCAGCAAGAAAGATTCTGCTGAACTGGGTAATGCCAGAGTGGAAAACCAAACTACGAAGAAGAGAAATGCCTGCTGGTTTCAATCTTTTGAAGAACTCATACACGCTTTAGAGCATTTACTCTTGTAACCCAAATGGCCTTTGCAGAAGACTTAAAACTTAAAGTTGAATACATCCTTAAGGGAGGATTGGTATGTAGTCTTTCAAAAGCTGCAATGCTGAGCAATAGTAAGCAGCAAACATATTTCATTAAGCTAGGTCCTGGTAGTCTGCACCTGGTTAAGGAAAAGGAACAGGAAGTAGTTAATATGCTTCTGCATAGAAGGAAATTATAATACCACAATACCAGTATAATCTGATGCTTTATTCTAGCTCTTAACTTCACTCTTTTATAGATTTTTTTTTACTGTGCTGTTTACCACAGCAGCAAAACAATTGTTTCATGGCACAAGTGGAGGCTTCAGATATACCCAAGGGCTATAGGTTCATACAGCCCACCTTAACTTCCTAAAGATGTGACAGAATCCCTCCTGTGCAGCCAGCAGTTTGAAAAACAACATTGACTGAAAGTAGGTAGTAAGGTTTCCACTGAGTCCCAAGTCAGTGGTGAGGTTCTGCAGTGATCATTAGTGGGGCATTTCATTGTCACATTTCTATTCTTTATTTGACAGTTAAAACTAGAAATCCTATTTGGGCTACTACATCTGCAGATAACTATAAGCTAGGATGTTCTACCACTTACACTCATTTAAGTAACTTCAGCCTTCATACATGAATGGGGCATGAGAAAAAATAAATAATTGAATAAATAAATAATAATATATTAATGCATCACGGTACCACTGATTAAAAAATGTAATTGCCTGCACTACTATGGGTATGTTGACTTTAAAGACTGGAGGATAAAAGTAAAGACCCAGGTAACATTATAGAAAAATAACCAAATTCTAATCACAGCAAATCTATGGATAAAGACATTCTTCACTAGTTCTTTCAGTAGATTTTTTTTGTTATGCTTTGAACACACTTTTAATTAGTGGTCTGCTAAGACCTTATCCTTCCCCAAGTTTTTTTTTTTCAGTAACAAATGACATTTGCAGTTTGTGTCACTGGCTCAGAACACAGTCTCTAAGCATATTGGTTTGGCACAAAGAATCAAGGACTCAACAGGAATCTAATTTACAAACCTTAATAACAGCCTTGTTTTTGTAGTTTCAAGCATGCAGATAAATAGTTGTGTGATTAGACCCTTCTCTGTCCCTTAAAGATCACGCTGCATGCTTAAATATCTCAGCTGCAGCTAAAAATTGCGAGTTTTCTTACCCCAGAAAAAAGAGGCATATGATTATCTGTCCTTATGCTGAAAACAGAGTTGATGTTACTATTAGTAACTCTAAATTCTTCATCAAGCACAAACGTACTTCAAACTACATATAACAAAATATATAAATTTTAAATCAATGCCTGAAGCTCAAAAAATCATTGCCACTTCCTGCAGAAAGGTAATTGGCCATCAAGCAATGCTACAGTCATTATATTATTCTATACTTATATTGTATTCATTTATTTATTTTAATTTTCCATCTTGAAAATCTTGAAAAGCTTGGAAATTATGTATTTATTGTTTAATCATTTAGTCATCTAAGATCACAAGAATAGGGTTATCTTAGTTAAAGCATCTGCTCTAGGTTTTGTTGCTGCTGAGAGAGCTTTTGACAAGATTGCACTTACATACTAAAATAATCTCTTAATTAAAGTTGGAATTTCTTAGATTCTGAATTCAAGTGTAGGCTGGAGGACTTTTTTTATATAAATGTACACATTATATAGAGAGCGTCTATATTCATTAGTTAAGTAACTTTGGCACTGTGATATGATTAAAATCTGATTCATCATATAGTGTGTTATACCAATGTCTCCAATGTGTTCATGTACTTAAGTGCAATTAAAGTTTAGGTTGTTTGACTGGTGACAAACACTGTATAACTTATTAGTTTTTGTTTAGATAAAACTAATGAAATACTATTAGATGTTGCATCTGTAATGTCATTTTCTAGAGCACAACCTTGTACTGAGTTTTATGTTTTTACACTGTTTATTAGATATGCACATATATCTACTACCTTTATGATTAAAAAGTCATTTTGTTAGATATTCAGTGGTATTTAACATGCTTATCTCAAAGAAATCATAAAGCTGATACAAAGGTTGAGATGGCAGATAAGATAGGGCAACATATTATCAACTGCAGTTACTACTCTAGGTTTTAGTCACAGGGTAACTTGTGCAACCACAGTATTACTGCCCTTTTTTGGTCATCCCTCGGGGGAAAAAAGTTCTACAACAACTTGAGGGATATAGGAAGACTATGGTGGACATTTCATTGCCCTTTTTTCAAAATGCATAGTAGAGTACCTCTTCACGTCTTGGCCCTTTCGTTGAATGCATTCAAGAAGGCAGCAATAAAAGCAAAGAGTCAATTTCAGTGTAAACAGCAACAGTAGTAATCACAAAAGAAAAGCAATAGCATGAGAAACAAACTACTCTAAATGACAGTCCTCTTCAATTCCATCTGATGAAGCAAGCTGTTCTTTTACCCCAAACCCAAGATCACCTACTCACTGCAGAAGGTATTCTTTAATTACATTGAGCTGCTATTTTATAACCAGTCAAATAAGTAAAAGAAGAATGAATTTTTATTTCTTCTCCAATACCAAGACTAGTCATGGATACCCCAAAAAAAAAAAGCTGCTGAGCTTCCTCCTTGATTCATTAGCTTCTTTTTTCTTAAGCTATTAAGATAGCACCCCTTTAGAAGAAAAACATGCATTTTAATCAAGGTTTTGTACTAAAGAAAAAAAGACACATACTCCAAAATAAAATTCTGCAACATTATGAAACAAAACTTACCAAGATGTTGATCCTCCATATATTAATTTCTCCTCAAAGGAGAATGTTTAATTGATAATCTTGGATATGAAAGATTCTCATCTTCATAGTCATATCCTCAAGGCCCACAAATTATTCCTAAGGTTTTTTGTAATGAATTCCCATTAACAACTATCACTGTTTATCATCTTGTCATGTGGGTTTTCATCTACATCCATGGAATTAACCATACTGCCTAACTCAACATTTTAACCTCCTTGAGGCCTCAGTGGTGAAAAGCAACAATCTCTTGGATGATTGCTTCATACAAATCTGATTTCTAAAGAAAGTATAGATGACCAGGCACCAAACTATCTAGTGTTTCAAAAAGTGTTCGTCTGACTTATTTGCAGTGGCAGCTGGTGACTTCAAAGAAAGAGGAAGGGGAGCTACAGGAAGCAATTAATGAGTGGGGCTAACTGGAATTGGGTGGGGGTCAATTGCATCAGAACAATGACCATTACCCTTAATACAAACAATAGATTGGAGTCATTCACTTTTATCCACAGACCACCTCGGTATGTTCCCACTCATTATAATTACTTCACTGACTATATATACCTCAGGGGTCTGACTGCAATCACCAAAGCTATCCCTAGGTGAAATATACCCCTAGACAAAGGACCCCATGAGCCACCCTGCTGCACACTAGTCCACCTGCACCTACCCAGTGCTCCTTCCTTATATTTCCTTCCATTCCAGCCCAACAGCATCCAGATAGATTACTTCTTTCTTGTTTTTTTCACACTCTGCCTTACATCTTAGCTTCCTCACCTAAGTGTTTAACACACCCTAAGCTACCAAAAACAGAAAGTAACTCTATTAAATAGGGGGGGTGGTCAAATGCCATAATTTTCTGGATGCTCTGAGGTACATCTTAGAAGTATTTTACAACCTTCTTATCAAATGATGGTCTGTACAAAAAATCCTGAGTAAGGAAAGGAAATCAGTCTTATTTTTTTTTCTTTCAAGGAAAAATAAGTTGTGTTTCAAGCTTAATATTCAAAGGTAACAAAACAATAGATCCCAATAAAGAGAAGACAGATGCTTGCAAGGATATATAAATCCTGACTAGGTACAGTACATGCTTTCTATCCCTCCATAAAAAGATAGTTGCCTTCTACACACCCCTGTAGTGTTAGAGCAGGATGAAAGCTAGATGTTTATGTTTTACAGCTGGGGGTCTGGTAGAAGAAATCAAAGCACATGGATAAAACCCACACAGAGTCAGGGAGTAAATATAAACTCCTTCATAAGGAATCACAGCCAAAAATTCAACCAGAGATCCAAGCATTGTCAGACAGCAGCACTACTCTATGTAACACACCACAGATCCTGTCCAGATTGCCACTGCCAGACACTTACTGAGTGCTTACTGAGTATGGTGCTCATTTTATATGCTGTGATAGAAAAAAATATGGCCAACTTACCATAGTCAAAGCTATAAATCAATGTCCTTTTCCTGTTCTAACTTATAGCCTTGGTGTGATTGACTGGCTCCGAACAGCACTGAATCAATTAAACATGAAAACAACAACTATTATTTCATACTTATCAAATGATATATAAAAAGCAGTGAATTCCAAGATTATATATCCTTCTCTCTAAAGGAGGAATGGGAATCTTTGAAACTGACTACATCTGTAGGTCTATAATCATGGAACTGCACACATATTTCTGACCACATCAGATCCTAACATATGTAAATTCTGAAGCATAAATTAAAAGTCTAGGATGCCATCTTAGCTTAGTAATGTAAAAGCTTTTCAAAACCAAGTGGGAATGGAAATCAAACTATGAGAATCAGACAACAATTTCAAGTGTCAAAAACAAAGGAAAGAATATAAAGAAAATGACCATAAGAAAAGGAAAGGAAATAAATTTGGAAAGGCCACAAATATAATGACAAGTATAGAGAACTTCTAGAACACCCACATGTTGACTGAGATTAGATACACAAATGGCCAAGGAGAGGTGAATTTAAACTAAAATATGAAAGGTTAATAATGCTGGCCAAAGACAGTGAGCTATATATATGTTAGTTTACAAGGTCCATACAAAAAGTGGGAGAAACAGACAAATGCAAGTTCTGTAAAAAAGCACTGGAAATAATTATACATCTTGATGCTGGATGTGATACATTCATGGATGAAGATCTATATATTGAAAGGCTTAATAATGTGGCAGCACTATTTCATGTGTGCAAACACTGCAATGTAGAAACTTGAACCACAAAGCATTACTGACAATGATGAAATGAGGATCCCACAGGACTCACCTAATACCAACAGTTAGAAAATAGATGCAAGAAGCCAGATATATTTGTCCAAGAAAAAAAGATCAATGTAGCATTAATTATTGAAATTGCTACACCCAACAATTGTGGTTTGTGTATCAAGAGACACAAAGTCATAAAATAGCTGGATTTGCATGCAGATGCAAGAGCAGTGTGTCAGAGGGATACCAGGTAGTTCCAATAGTGGGAGGAGCAACAAGATTTATAAAAAAAATGTACAATCATACTTACATATGTTACTGATGCATATAACTCAGTGAATATTGTGGTGCTGATAAGAGTGCTCTTGAATAACATCAAAGACTGAAGCAATTCTAATTTAATAACTCCAGTCCTACCCTTACTTGGGAATGGGGCACATTCCTGTTATTGTATTAGAAACTGAAAAATGTTGAGAAATTAAAAAAAAATACATTTATCCCAAGGTCAGTGCCATCACCAAGGATAACATGTCACATGGTATGTGGTGAAGCAGGACTGTTGGCATCTAATAATATTACTGACAACCTCAGAGAGCATGCATGATCTGTCAAACAGTGATTTCAAGATTATGGGTGGGATCTTTACTATGAAATATGTGATAACACTCAGTATGTGCATCTCCTGTATGCCCTCATGGCCCACCATAATCAGCAGTCTCATTAATCTTTGTATCTGAAATTTTAAGACATAGAAGCTGAGGAGGAGATCAAGCTAGCACCATATTATATTATATTAACTTTTGAAAGGGATTTGTATAATGCTGCTGCATACCATCTACTATCTACTGTTACCTTAGTGGATGTGAGTTTTATCCTGCCCAGATACAATAGAGCTGCTGTCAGCACTTGAGATTATGGTTACAGTACTTCATGTTTCTGGAACACCACCATGTAGTGAAGCAGCTACAGGCCTTAGTGTTGCTTCCCATCTTGAACATCTAGCCTGCCTTTGTTGAGATCAAGGCAAGTATGTCAGGTATCTGTCGTTAGCTTATAAATGGTTCAGTGACAATTATGACCTAGGGAAGGCATAAATATTGTGAAAGTTAATGGGAAAGCCAGCTAAATCTTCTTTACATCCCTAAATAATTGTCTGTCCATGACATGAACATCAAGGACCTGCTCTGGCCTCAGAATGCTATGGAGGCATGCCACATGTCCAGGGCAGGTCTGACACTTTGCCAGAATTGACTCATTTTGTTAGCAAGAACCCGGCAGCATGAACATCCTGGGAAAATAACTTGTTTGGTGACTGTCTGTATCACTACTGTGATGTAAATGGTGGCATTGTGACTGCCATAGAGAAGTACAATACTCTGGAGTATGAGTGTACACCGCTGTCCACAACCGGAGGACCTAGAAAGCTGCCATGAGTGTGTGTTGATGTATTACTGCTCTTTTGATTGTTTTTATGTTGGGGTGAAGAACTGTGTATGAGTAATAAAGCATTTTTGCAGTTTTCTGATGTATCTTCCATTGCCTTCACACTCAGAGTCTATATAGCCAGTGGCAGTTTACTCTGCATAGCTGTGCTGGGTGCTATATCCATGCTGCCATACTTTGTTGGGTCCAAGAATAAATGTTGTGGCACAGTCATACATTGACCCCATACCCTGTCATATCCCCAACAACCATTTTGCAGTCGCTTATGGATCACACCATTGTGACTTTGGAAGATAAAACTGTGCAGTCACTGCTTTTCCATGCTGCACCCCTGAGGATTGACAGTGCTGCCTCTGTTACTGCCATGTTGTATTTTGCCATGGTCATACCAGCCAGGCTTTTTCCTGCAGTTCTTTTGCCAAACAATTTTAGCTCCCATTTGAGTAATTGTTTCTACTCTATATGATATATTCAGTGTGTATGTGCATGGCCATTTGCGTCATGGTTCTTCCAATCACAACTGAGTAATGGATAATATCCTCAGGGCATGCATGTGAGCTGTTGTGCTTCACCCTTTAGTAAAAAATGTGCTTTGTCATCTGTGCTGTTGATATTCTAGCCTCTTGTGATTCGTATAGCTATTGCTGAGCAATTCTAATTTGAGCAGCTGCATGTAAGCCAAAGGCAGCACTGTTACTATCAGAGATATGGAGAAGAGGAACAATGGGTCATTAGCTTGCTAAGGAGGCCTAAAGCTGGGGGTAAAGGGCTGATAAAAATAAATAAATAAATGTTACCATTTGCACTTTATATGATGTGTGGCTGCATGCTGTGTAGCATTCTTCTTCTGGTCAGATATGTTCGGATAGGTGTAAATGGATGGGATGACTGAGCAACAGACGTAGGCTGAAGAAACAACGGACAATATATCCTAGCACCTTAGAAGATGTCCTCTGGTTAACTTCATTCATCACAAATAGTTGCAGAAAGACAGGTGCACTCCTTTTAGTTGATGTGTGCTTTTTATCAAAAGTGATGAAATGGTGGGTTCAGCTGATCGAATCATGCCAGATGTTTCAAATTGAGATTGGGTTACAGCGGGGATCAGGGGATATGCTCATTCTCAACTATATGCAAATTGTGGAGTTGGCATGTATTATTAGCAGGGGGTGTAGGGGGTATATGGGGGATTGCCCCTGTGAAAGAAACATCTTGTGTTATTATTTTTTTTCAATCCTTTGTGGATCGATGTTTGTTGATTTCAACTGTTAGATGGCGAGAATTGGTGGATCAACATATAGCATTTTTAAAGGAAGGTTATGCTTCCAAAATAACTGACTGATTACCTGACAGCAAAAAATGTAAAAGAAAAAAAAGATTTTTTGTTTTTATTTTTTTAATTTACATTTTGAAGTTTCAAACCTTCAATGTTGTGGTCTAGATCATAAGAAATTCGAATATATATATATATATATATGTGTATATCAGATTATCGACTTTGTAGAAATTTTAAAAAAATATATCGAAGGAGACCATAAGATCAAGTTTCTGGAAAACTAACCCCCCCACACACACACACACACACACACACACACACACACACACAAAAACCTATCTTTTTTTGCATTTTTGCAGGGAGCAAGCCCCCCTGCACCTCCTCCTTCACCCCCTGCAAATTATATATACCTACTCCAAGATCACACTGCATTGAAGAAAAGGGTAAATTTCTCAGTCCTCACTGCTGTACATCAATCTCCATTCAAAAGCTTTGAATTTTCAAAAACTCGATCATATGGTCTCATCATATGGAGTTCGAGTTCCTAAAAACTCAATTAACTGATAGGGATCCATATATATATATATATATATATATATATAATGTTTATAGTATGTGTGTATATGGGGGATATATATGTATGTGTCTGTGTGTACATTTATATATATATATATATATATATATAGAGAGAGAGAGAGAGAGCATGGTATCGCCTGACTTCATTTGCCAGCTTTATTAAATTAAAAAAAAATACTGGATGCTCAATGTGCCATTCAAAGTGTTATGAATTAAAAATACACATTTAAATGTATATTAATAGACCATTGTCAAATGTCTGCTTGGCCTCTAGCAGTGTCAAAATATTTGTTTACACACACGCACATATAAACACTCTAATTCAGGGCAGCTGTAAAGAACTTTACAGGTGCTACAAGGGGACATTTCCCCAACACAGAAGCATAAATGATGTGGGGGTTCTGTGTGTGAGTGTATTGTCCTGCTATGACCTGGGGAGTCAGCTAATTGATTTTTTTCTACCAGTGTAATTAACGGGTTGGCTGTGATAATACTGAATGACTTTCTGTGTATTTGCTACAGACTGTTAGTAGGTATCTGAGATACCTTGGGGGGATAAACTACCACACAATAAGTATACATTGTTCTGGTATCTAAGCTGTTGTAGATGTGCAAAACAGTTACTAACTTTCTAATGTTTTTTTGTACTAGATGCTCAGTATTGTAAACCTATCCTACATGATCTTGCTGTTGTAGGATTTCAGGTGCCCCTGGTTGGCATTTTATTTTTTCAAAATGTGCTGAAAACAGTAATCATCCATTAAAGTCTGGTTTACTTTTACCATACCTAAGTATGTTCATGACCTTTTATTACTGACTGAAAAGATAATATTATTGATACAAGACATAAATTAATGACCAAACATGCCCTTTCTGTATATTGCATTATCACATGTTAAAGGATCAGTATTGCATTTCCCTTTAACTTTGCTGACCATAGCACTTTGCAACCCTAGAATTGCTAATAATACAGCCTTTAGAAAATATTTTTATAATCAATGACAGAGGTGTTATTGCATGTGGCTCACAGTATAGTATATTTGTACTTAAACTTTGATCACATGCAAGTTATATTGCAATATATTTGCAGCTGCCCTCATAACAACTTTTTTATTTTTTTGACAGTGTTCCAGCAGAAGTCTACCCATCCTCAAGCTGGTATCGATAAATTATATACTGCTGTCAGCAAACCAGGTAAGGAGCAATAGTTAACTTTCCTCGATCCTGACAGTTTGATGTGCTGCAAGGATTATATTAATTCCCATAAATGCTCTTTTCGGGACTTCATCCTAGCTGCTCAGTATAATTGCGTACATAACTGTTTTTGCTTACAACCAGTATTCTTTGATGTTCTTTGTTGGTTCTGGCAGCAATATAAATTCCTTTATTTTCTTGTAAAGTGCCAAGGCTGACCTTAACAGTTGTGGAGCTCAGTTGGACCCATTTTATCATGCCCCCCAGCTAACCCTACTATCTATTACTTCAAGCCACCTCTCCACCTGCTGGCCTCCTGGATTTACAATTATTTAAGATTGGGTATCAGCAGTATATGCTATTACTGTGCATTAAAACAAAATAATATATTACTTTATTAGCTTACATTTTATCATAAAACATGTTAAAACAGAAGCAGAATACTGTGCTCTTGGATTACCCCCCCCCCCCAAGTCAACATTTCCTTCTGTTGCTGTCTCAGGGTCTGCTCACTTGGGCCCTCTACAAGGGGCTTATATAATAGTATGCTAGGGATCTGTGTAAAGATGGCTGTTATTACATGGGTACAGCCAGGCAAACCAGTAAACATGCTCCCCAAATTATTGAACCTTGATGAGAAATAAATACTGTGAAAGGGCCCTCCTCTGTGAAGTCTTTTAGGAATAAGGGGAAGGACACATGAAGTGTATACATATGTATGTACATATGTATATGTATAGTATATATATGTGTGTGTGTGTATATATATATATATATATATATATATATATATATATATATATATATATATATATGTGTGTGTGTATGTATGTATGTATGTCTGACAGCAGCTATATATATATATATATATATATATATATATATATATATATATATATATATATATATATATATATATATACACGCACACACACCATTTCAATCAATCAGGCATGCTTTTATGTTGTCCAGAAAACCAGATAAAATTCAAAAGCAGGCAATGATGATACCCAGATGCTACACAGAGGGAAACAGACAAGAACATAACCAGGGAACCAATTTCTGTGAGATGGCAATACTAATCACTGCAGCTGTGTGGCAATAATAAAGTTCCATCACTCAGAACTTGTGCAGACCATCAAAGTGAGTCCCTTATGGTGTACAGTGCTAGTGTTTGACTGTGATGGAAAATGCAGAAAATATGGTAAACAAGTTACTCCTCTCAGTTTTGTTAAGAAATAAAATGAGGACTGTTCCTCATAACCATGTACATTGAGATGTATGCATACCTGATTGCCTACAAGGGTCTAAGAAAACATAAACTTACCTGCTCTATACTGCATGAGCTACACCCCAAATGCAACATTCTTTTACAGACTCTCTGTAGACCCTAATAATGTTGATGTCTGCAGACTCCCAATGCCATTGTGGCCATTGCCTACCAATCTGTTCTAGGTTTTCTGCTCACCTACCACAAATGAGATTTTAGAGTCTCGGCGAATCGTTGAGTAGATCATGGGTGAAACTGAGCAGAAAGCTTGGAACTTAAGAAGGTGCATTGCTGTCTTTATCAGCTGATGTGGCCACTACTACTGCCAACTGGATCACTGTGGCAGGACTATGTTGTAGTAAAAAAAGATAAAAAAAAGATGTCTTGGTCAGCTATGCTTAAGGCCAACCATGAGTGCAAAATAGCTCCAGTTGGCCTAAAGCCAGCCTGTAAGGTAGTACTATAGAATTAAAGGCACAGATGTACAGTAATGGAAAATATCAAAATCTATAATGAAATGCATCATAGGATACCTAAGATTATGAATCAACATTTTGATGTGTTTCTAAATATTATTTTAGTGCTGCAGAACTTGTTAATTAGTTCTACATTTACTAAAGCAAACAGAAAAGTTTAAATGATGGAATGACTTATTCAGGTTCTGCCAACCACATGCTTAGTGTGAACATAGAAAAGAAGCACATACATAAAAACCTGCCCCACATATTCTCAAATATATTTATTGATATGTGCTTTATTACCTATTCTGAAAACATGCCCCATCTGTTTGCCATCGTCTCCATGAAGTAATATTTCTTCATGTCCAGCCTGAAGATGGAACCCTCTAAATGGAAATGATATCCACCCATCTGAACTCTCTTACAAGCTGATAATGTGTTTTGTGTACTGACAGCATGCCTCCTATTTTGTTCATAACTTCTAGAAGGTATAGTTCCAAGTTGTCCAGTCTTTCCTCACTTCTCATACCACCAGGTCTAAAATGAAATAAAAAGGCAAAATTACTCACAATGACAGTAAACACTTTATTTAAAAAGATTAAGCACTTCATCATTCGTAAGACATTATGAAGACTTCATCAATAGCAATCCAGTCAAGCAATTCATGGAATTATATAACTCACATAAAAACACACAATTCTGCAAACACATCAGTTGATTGTGTCATACAGCCAAAACAACCCTCTGAAATTGCTGACTTTAATTTCAAAATTTTAGAACTCTAGACATGCTTATTCTGACCATTTGGTTGTGTTAAATTAAATCCAACTGCCACACCAAATCCCTAAAAAAGTACATTATTTTTGGTTTTGCTCTTAATGTCTTACATGTATCTTCATGTACCCTATATCTGCATCATTTTTGACCTGATATAAAAACTGCCACATGATAAACATGCTACCAAGTAGATTGCACATCTTTGAAATGACCAAGGAGGCCGATAAACCTTTCAGGGAGATTCACTAAAGCCTACATGGTTGTTTTACACTTGTGTGTGCATCCTGGTACAATGCACACACGACAGCAGAAAGTTTTAGGTTCAGTAAACGCTGTGTAGTTGCACGCACCCCTGCTCAAACATGGTAAAGACTGTGTTTTGCTAATTACAGCATACGCAGCTGAATTGCATGCTAATTAACCAATCCAACATGGTTTAGCTATTCAATAAGCTATAAAACATCCATGTAGAGTCTGTGCTGGTTTGTCCTCTGTATTCCAAAACTTTTGGAATACAGCCACGGAAAGGATTCTACACAGACAGAACCATGTCAACTGCTGCATTTACAAGGTAAGTCTTGAGCCTAGAGTGTATTGTGTATTAATAGGAATGAGTGGTATAGCCTTGTATCACACTAATAGAGCAACATATCCTTGTTTCTGTCATAACAGTAACTCACCTATGCTCCCCCACCCCAGAATGAACAGGAAAATTACATAATTCGCTAACAAACCCTCTTTGAAATGCTAAAACTTCTATCAAAGGAAATATACCTGAAACATTTGTACATATTTATCACACAACATTCCATGTTCATGTATTGGCAGTCATTTATACCTCTAAAACAGCTTGGCAAATATGTCCAAGCCATCAGTACATTTCTAACTAATGCATACAGACAATAGTGTAAAAGTCTAGGATTCAGATATTTCTTAAATATATTAAAGCACATGCAGTATGTAGCTGACCAAATGGAAACATACCTTCTGAAGTTCAGTACTCCTCTGTACAGATATATCCTGAATAAACTGTGTTATGTGCAGTCTTTCTAACATAAATAGGTGTGCTTACCATCAGTTTGCCTATCTACATGGTTGCCTTTATGGTGTAGATTCAGGGCTGTTAGCACAGTGAAGATGCAAATGAGGTGTGAACTGATTAGAATTGCTGAATCACAAAAAGTTGGTTCCATGTAGGAGATGTAAACATAGTGCAGGCACTCCCTCAGTGTTTGTTTTTAATGGGTTGCAAGTATGACTGAAAAGTGGTTGGGAGAAAGAAAACACAGCAGCACTGCAGGTTGCCTTACTTCCACTGGGTGTGTCAGGCTAGATCTATATTGTTAGATAGAAGGTTGGAAATGTGAGCAAGCAGCACACATGACACAGGTTGTGTTCCTTAACATCCATCCTGCCCTTTATTTGTTGGCAACTGCATATGATATTATTCCACCTAATATCCTCACACATCTTAAGGCAAATGATATAGAATGGCTTACACACTGCATGTCTCAGAGTACTGCTCAGATAAATGAAAAATGGCCAACAAACATAGAAATGTAAGACAGAGCTGTGTATTTGCAAGCAATAATCATGACAGGTTGCATGATCACTATGTGCACTACATCTAAAAATAATAAATGTACAAATAACACTTGCATGGTTTGATATCACTGTAAATGCTGTTGTAGTTGGTTGTGTGCATATTGAGTTATGTTATTTGCTGCAGAGATGTTTGTGTGGCAAAGATGGCTAAGGCACCCATCCTGTTTTCTGAAGGTACATTGGAGTGGGAATTCAAATCCAGACCTATGTAGAAATATCTCATGTATACTAACATTTTCTAGTGTGTATGTCATAGATTCATTTTCCTTATTTTAAGCACCTCTCCTTTTTTTCTTTTCTTTTTTTCTTTTTTTTTTTAGGGGGGGGGCACTGTTTCACAACGTGCCACTTAGTGCAAATTGGACAACTGGCCAGACAGGACCCAGACAGAAACCAGATGCATTCAATAAATACTATTAGACATTGCATACACCCACTATACTTGCTCATCTTCTCTCTTTGTTATCACCTAACTTGTATGTTTTTACTTTCTTCCCCAGTACTTCACTCTTGAAGGTCCCTCCCTGCATCTGGACTCTAAGAATTCACTCCTGCAAACCCTCTGATGATTTTCCAGGACATATATACCTGCTAGTCTGGGCCATTCAAGGAAAACAACTACTGTTCGGACCGCATTTATGTTCTCATCTGAACGTATGTAATCTTGCACTAGACTTATTAAGCTAAGAATACCTATCTATGTTAGTTTATCCTTCCATGTGTGTGATTTAGCAGCTTACCGCAGTCCGTTATCACCCCCTCTCCCACCTGCATTCCGTAATTTCTAGTCCATTAACTCCAGGTAGCTTATTCTAAAAAGGACTTCCCTAAATTAGCCTCCCCTATCTTATTCCTTTTCTAACTGCTATCCTTCCTTTCTACTCTAGGTGGCAGTACTCATACTTCCTAGAGCCTGTATCTTTTTGAACCCTAATGTCCACCATTACCTCTATTTGCCTGTAACTACCCAATAGCCTCCTAAATCTCTTTCCATACTCTCTGAATCCTAATCTAACCCCTCCCTAACCTTAAACCAGCCAAAAGATATAACTCCCCTATATTTGTCTTCCTTGTTCTTACATAAAGTAATACTTTATACAGGTTTTCTATCCATTAACATACTTACCTTCCTGTGAACAGCAGTGGCTGATACTTTTTCAGCTGGTCTCTCTCACTCTGTTGCTCCATCCCGCTCCGTTCGCCCTTCGGGCTCACTCCGCTCCCCTACCCTGCCCCCAATTTTCACCCGCCCCCACTACTCCTACATTTATTCCACTACTAGACACATCCCCATCCTACTCCACTCCAATCAGATAGATATCATCATAAACTCACCAAACCCTTCTCATTGTACATCACACCCACTAATTAAGTAACCTACCTCCTCCCCTATTACTTAAGTCATACTACTACTCCTCACCTGTTCCTCCAATCTACCTCCTACCTTTTTGCTCATCTCCCCAATCATCAAAATGTGTACATTCACCCCTTTACAACTTAAACTACTGATTATCTTAGCCTTTCTATCTTCTTTTGTAAATACTTACCTCTTAACCTCCTATGAATACCCACTTTACTCTACTCTTCCATTTCCCTCTAAACACACCTCTACACCTATAACACCTCTCTTTCCTACCTTCTTAAATCTCACTACTCAAACCAACTACCTACTAGCCAAATACCACAGGCCAGCACCCTTCAAGTTTAGCAAACAAAAATCTAGGAAACTAATTGACTGCTTTTGCAAACTTCTCCAGCCTAAATATTTTAAACTCCTCCACTCACTGTTGGATGGGGATATTCATCCTAACCCTGGCCCACACCATGCCAATACCAATGCCTATAAAAATCAAAACAAAGCTACTTCTTTATCATCTACCATACCCACCAACTCTCTCTCCATTGCTCATCTCAATATACAAAGTATCTGTAATAAAATTACTGAAGTCCATACTCTGCTAGAAATCCTCCTATTTGATATTTTATGTTTAACTGAAACATGGCTAAAGCCTTCTATTAAAGACAATGAAATCACCCCACCAGGGTATAACATCATTAGACTTGATCGCAGTGCCAAAAAGGGAGGAGGGGTAGCAATTCTCTATAAAGCACAATTCCAAATTAGTACTATAAATCTGATTTCTACCCTAGATTATAATGCCAAAGTTATCAGCTCCAAACTACAACTCAACCCTACTAAATCTATAAACATCATTTGTGCATATCTCCCTCCAGTCAATAACATTAACACACTAGAAAGTATCCTCAGTTCACTTGCCACCAACCTCCCTCAAGAAACATTAGTCCTAGGTGACTTTAACATTGATTGGAATTCCTGTAATAATACAAACCCCACCTCTCATATAAACCTACATGGCTTTACACAACTCATAAAGTGTCCTACCAGAACTAATAAAACCAATACTATGAAACCACCTTAGGCTGGATTCTTACTAATACTCCCCAACAAGCCCACCAATCAGGTACCCTTCCAGATAATCTAAGTGACCACTCAGTAACTTATGTCATTAGACATAAAACCAACCTAACTTTACCTACCACGTATAGAACATTACGTTCAAAAAAGAAATTTAACTCTGAACATTTTCAAGCTGAACTAATACAATATAATTGCTCCCCACTAAAATATCTCCCACTTAATAAAGCAGTAGAATACTTCATTTCTACATTCTTATCTATCCTGGATCATCATGCCCCAAGTCATACTGTTAGAACCAAAGATAAGGCAGCACCCTGGTTGACCAACAATACTAGGCAAAAAATAATTCTCAGAAACAAATCTTTGGCTAAATGGCATGCCACTAAGAATCTAACTGACCACCAGAACTTCAGAGGGCTTAGAAACAGTACAAAAAAGCCACCCTAACAGACAAAAAAAACGATTACCTTCAATTACAACAAACCTCCAAAAAGGAACCTAAAAAATTCTGGGCCAGTATTAATAACCTTTTATCCCCAGGCCAGTCTATTACACCTAACCCTCAGGACTCTAACCCAGAAAATCCCACACAGATAGCCAATGACTTTAATTCTTTCTTCACTAATACTATAAAGAATATACCTGGTGCTTCACTAATACTATCCAAACTCTTGCTAATCACCTATCGCCCGACACCTCAAACCTACTCTTACCTACTTTAAAACCACCTCCCTCCCTTCATCTACAACCTGTTTCTACCTCCTTTATCTCATCACTGCTCCAAAAATTAAAACCTACCACCCCCTTTGCAGATAAACTTCCTGCAGAATTCTTGCAAATAGGAGCCAAAGCTATTGCCTATCCCATTTCTATTCTGATAAATAGGTCTATAAATGAAGGAATCTTCCCTTCCATCTGGAAGATATCTCACATCATCCCTCTACACAAAGGGGGAAACTCTAATGATTACTCACATTTTCACCCCAAAGCACTTCTATCACCTATAGCTAAAATCATGGAAAAATGTATCCATAAACAACTACTTAACCACCTTCTCCATAACAACCTACTTCCTAACTGTCAGCATGGATTTAGACCTTCCCACAGTACCACCACTGCTTTACTCTCCTTCACCATCTCCATCAACAATAACCATAACAACAATAATTTATCATCTTTTGTCTTCATTGATTTATCTAAAGCTTTCGACATGGTTAACCACAAACTTCTTATGCACATACTAAAATCTCTCTCACTTGATCCTCCTTCCTTAACTTGGTTTACATCTTACCTTGAAAACCGTCAGCAGGCAGTACTCTGGAAAAGCTCACTATCTAATCTCCTTCCTATCTCTTTAGGTGTACCTCAAGGCTCTATCCTTGGCCCCCTTCTATTTTCTATCTTTATTAACGACCTCCAATCAGCTATCCCAAACACTACCTGCATACAATATGCAGATGATTCTACTATAATCTGTACTGCTACCTCTCAAACTGAACTTCAGGCTCTTACCCAAAAAGCTTTTACCTCTATTGAACAATGGTTCTTAGACCATTGCCTACTCCTCAACCCTAAGAAAACCAAACTGTTATTATTCTCACCTACCCGTAAATCTACGCAACTAAACTTCACTCTCACATCTACTGATAGTACTGTCATTTTTCCAGATTCAACTACAAAATTATTAGGAATAACTATTGACAATAATCTCAGCCTTGACACTCATATCAACAATACAGTAAAATTAGTTAATAAAAAAATAGGATCCCTTTACAGAATCAAACCCTTCCTTACACCCATAGCAAGGACCACATTAGCCAGATCTCACATAATCTCTACTCTTCTACATGCTTCCCTCATTTACACTAATCTCTCCAAAATCAACCTTAAGAAACTAGCTACATCTTATTATAATATTGCTCGATTTGCTACAGGATCCCCATTTAGAACTCACCACTGCCTGAACCTAAGACAACTAGGTTGGCTTGAACTCCCTAACCAGCTTGTACTTCAACAGCTCTTAATGACTCACAAGATCCAATACCAACCAACTAAAATACCAATACTCTCTAACCTCATTTCACCATACAATAACCTGAAACATCTACGTTGTTCCAACAAACTACTGATTAATATACCCAAACCCAAAAACTCTGCAGGTGACTCCCTCTTTTCCAACTCTGTTGGAAAAATGTGGAACAAACTCCCCTCTAATATCTCATCTTTATACTTTCACCCACTTTTTAAAAAGCAACTGAAAATGTATCTTAATAAACACTGGCTTTGTTCCTGCACCAACCCTGATTAACTTTCCTTCTTCCTCTCTCTCTTTTTTTCTTACATGATTCTTTCTTTCTCTTCTCCCGATATCCTGATAGCTCTCCCTCTTCATAATATCTATGTAGATGTATGCTATCACATATAAACATATATGACTTTCGTAATAAAAAAAAAATATATATATATATTTTTTTTTTGTTTTTAATACATCATATGATTACACTTTTGGTTTTTGCTCCTATCATATTTGTGTATTATGTGTATTAACTAGCTCTGTTTATAAATTTTAATCTTGTATTGCCTATTCTCTATTTAACTTGTAATGACTGTTGGAGCTTTTCTCCCCGGGCCTCTAATGAAAATGGACATATATCCAGCTAGACTAGCCCGGTCAACAAATGTAAAATAAATAAAATAAATAAATAAAGGATGTTCAAGGTGGTCAATAGTGAGACCTTAAGAATGATTACTAAAATAGTGAATGTCATATAACTATTCCAGTGGCAGCAGTTATAAGTGTAGTGCTAGAGTACAGATGGTCCTGGGTGCTAGTACAGGGTGTACAACATTTGTTTTACTGTTGGAACATTGCAGTTTATAGCAATGAACTGCTTTTTCAACCTTCTTGTGGCAACAGGTGTAAGTGTAGGACTGACATACACATGGTTCTGGGTTTGAATACAGCATATTCCATGCACTTTTACTGCTGTTGCACTTCCCATTATAGTCACTCTCACTTATAACACTTAACATGGTGTAGCTGATACTAATTATATGTATGAGGGCTGAGGCACTAGTATTATGTCAGTTATGTATTCCCTTATCTATGTATTATCACATTTATTCTCAAATGTATGACTGTGGGTATACTGTGTACATCTGGACTGCCATGGCCTTCATATTTGTCTAACACACATACACAACTGCCTGTACACCCAATATCCTTGTATTTGCTTTGCTTGCCACTGCTGTGCTCCACTTACCATTATACAAATGTGGTGCTTGGAGGTGCACACTGCCAAGTACTGTGTTTGCATGATAGTAAGTGGAGCGCAACATTTTCAAACAGTGTGCACATGCTCCCAGAAAATGATATGAATGGAATTGATGGGAAAGCATCATTCTCCATTGTTGTAGATCTGTGGTAGACATAGCAGAAGTTTGTGGGGAAGGTGTCAGGTTTAGGATACAGAGATGGGGTATCCAAGAGTCCAAGATTGTTATTTATTTATCCTAGTGAAGAGCCACAGCGCCAAGCTGTTTCAGGGTGATTATTCTGGCTCCCAGTATAAGCCAGAAGCTTGGTATAGTTTAGCCTGCACTACAACCAATGCCAATATTATCCCCTGCACTGGTGAACAATGTAGGCATCACTACAGTGACCATTAGAGTTGGAAGAGGGATACCCTCAGCCATTGGATCAGGGAATTTAGTACTGCAGACATCCCACACCTGTGTAGGTATCAACTACAGACAGTACTTTTAAGACTTAAAAACTGAATTTAGGCAATACTGGTATTCATAACGGTATTATATTCTGTTCTGTTTTTTCCATAGGGACCGAGAAGTCAATGTACAAACCCATGGACCTAGATTGGCGAGGATGAGGGAAGCATGTCATATGTATGCAGCAGAATAGTAGTGTTATTCTAGCATTAAAAGTTAAAGATTGCATTTTGGGTATCTTATAGAGTTGTATCAAACTTGAGCATGCATATCTCAACTGTAAAAGTAAGTATGCAGGCATTAGATTGTAGCACAAACCAAGAGTACAATCTTAGACTTTAGTCAGAAGTTGTGGATTCAAAGACCACAGTTCCCAACTATACAATAAGTCTTGATTCTTCAATTATGTGTAATTTAAAGATTTAAAGTAAAATCTCTATGCTATTAGCACACATGCCCTGTTGTAAAGTATAATCTGTATAATTGGAACATGTGTATGTGCAATATAAGCACATATCAAGGAGTACTTGCTGCAATCTGCAGTGCAGTGTGCATCTGTTAGGAGTTGGTAGTATTAAAAGTAAAGTTAAGATAATAGAGTCAATTAATTGTATCAATGTATTGTGTCACATATGAAGGTACTAATCTTGTCTCTTTTTTTCTCTCACCTCAACACTTATCTTTTCTTTTTTTTATTTTATTTTGTGTTGATGTCATCCATGTGTACCAATCAATAAATGCTCCACAGCACAGCGGGGTAAGTCTGCCCCATAGGATCCACTTCCCCCCCACTCCACCAGCTCCAGCACCATTGCTTAGGCACATCTGGGAGCCAATCTGGCAGTGCTGCCTCTGCTGCCCCTGCACTACCTGACCCCACAGTTAGTCCTGCCCAGAGGTTGGTTCATTGGTATCCTCCGGAAACAGTGGCAGAGGTGGTGATTTTGTCACCCCGTGCTGAGATACCAGGGATGGTGCATAGGGTTGTTTGCTGCACTGCTGATGCATGCCTACACTGGCTGGAGAGGCTGCTCTCCCTCATTTTACATAATACCAGGAGGAGGAGACACAGATGTCAGGATTTCAGCTAGTGATGGAATGAGATGACAGTGATGACAGTCCAGTGGATGAGAATTCAATTCTCACTGTCACCCAGCTTGGTGACCATGGGTTCGTGATGTCTCCATCCTCACCCCAATTATGGTGCCCCTCAACCTTTTGTGTCCATCACTGTCCCTGTCTCTTGGCTTGTCTTGTCTGTCTGCAATTGCTTCCTCACCTACCCAACTTACCTCACCCACACATTCCTACGTCCCTTCCCCAACATTCCTCTTTCTCTCAAAAAAATAAAAACGGACACCTGTCCCACAAAAAAATGTCCCATACATAGCTCTCCATTTCACTCACATGTCTCCTTGACACACTTGATTTGGTCCAGTTGGCTATACAATATGATTGTGTTGTGGTCACCCCTCTCTCTGGAAGTGGCAGTCTAAATTCTGTTAATATTCTGTACATATGATCATTTTTTTACTGTTGAAGAAATGGATAGCTATGGTTCTTTCCTACCTCTCTCCTGCACATTCCTGTATTGTTTTCCCGTTGTTCTTCCCCCTGCTTCTCCCCATTTTACAACGGTCCTATCATCCCCATTTATTTTCTTTAATGCATTATTGCATGAAGGTGTGCATCAAGCACCAACATGCAGCAACAGTAAAGGAAAAGTAGTTAAAAGTATTACATACAGCTGTATTCAAACCCAGTACCATCCGTCCCCTAAAAGGAATGTATCACTGCACTATCTACATTAACACTTGTTGCCACAGAATCAGTTAAGTAACAGGTGTATTACAGAGACTCAATACTAACTAGACTTTGTTCTTCCCCCTGCTTACTCCTCATTTCACCACTTTCCTATCTACCCCATTTCAACACCTTTAATCTGGTCAAAAAGTATAAAATCACAACACACATAAGTAGAAGAAGAAGCAATGGATCCCTTTACTTTTTGGGCTCCATGTTTGTGAGTAGGCGCAAATAGTGCAGTGATTGAAAGCAGTGGCAAAACACTGCTGCACTATGCCAAGACACAGCAACACATCTTGTAAAAACAATCCATGCCATTGCATTATCAATCTGTAATGAAAAATATTTTAAAGTATTAGATATACTTGTATTTGAACCCAGTACTATCTGGGTCAAAAAAAGAATGCATCAATGCATTAACATGTGCTGCCACAGAGTCCGTTAAGCAGCAGATGTATGTCATAGATTAAATACCAACTGTTGGGTTTTAGCAATGCAGCTCATGTTTGCATACTGCTTAC
The DNA here is from genome assembly GCF_019279795.1 of Protopterus annectens. Classification (NCBI taxonomy): domain Eukaryota; kingdom Metazoa; phylum Chordata; order Ceratodontiformes; family Protopteridae; genus Protopterus; species Protopterus annectens. Next base: position 262,248,809 of record NC_056729.1, read on the forward strand.
CTGCACACAAACGTGTATCTTGCATGTGTATGTACTTTGCTAACTGTCACACAAACATGCTGCTCACCGCTCTATGGAAATGTACATATTATGCGGTATTACTGTGTTTACTGTCCATTCTCTGTGTATAACATGAAATTATATGTGGAAACATTACAAACTGAGGGCCCTATCTAGCAGTATGTCACATATTTACAATACATCCATGTGTTTGCACCCTCCCGAGCACTGCAACCCTGGGGTCTCAGTACTTTTTCCACACATATATCAACCACACTACAAAATGTAATATCAAATGTTGTGTGCTATGCAATGCACATCAATCTGGTAACATGCAGAACTCCAACTATTGACCCACGTGCCTAAAAAGTCTTATCTGCAAGGATAGTACAGGAATCACCATGGACCATATCCAGAGGGAAATAAGTGACCTTCAACACACTTGACGCTACCCATTTTGGTTTTACCAAGGGTAGATCTTGCTTACTGACCCTTGTGGACTTCTTGGATACTGACCCCAAAGATCTGGATGAGGGATAACAAGACATAATGCCTATGTTGAGTTATCCAAGGTCTTTGACACTATCCCCCATTCATGTCATTGTGAAGATCTCATATCAGCGAATTAGGCCACACAGTACTAGATGGATAGCCAACTGGCTCAACAATAGAGCACACTGTCTCAAAGTTGGGGACTGCACCTCCACCAGTAGCCCACTCACCAGTGGAATAACACAAGGATCTGTGCTGAGCCCTCAACTGTTTGCAAAATATATCCCTGAAGCACAGGCAACTGTAGATGGCCTGTGGTTTATCAAGTTTGCAGATGACTGTTAACTGGACACAGTCATATAGAGTCCCTAATGATGGTAACTGATTACAGAAGGGGCTGACATGGACTAATGATTATTGCCACACTCACAGAGACTGAACCTTAAAGCATACAATGACTCACTGTCCTCTTTGTCAATGATGTACCCCTGCTAATTATGATATACAGAGCACCCCCCAAGCTCAGACACAGTGCTGCGAGACTTTGGAACACATGTTGATAACAATCTAGACTTTCGTCAGTATGTGCCCACAGTGGTGAAACACACAATCTGCATTGCACACATCATACATATGGGCATCACATCCAAGACCAGGGTAGTCATACCTCATCTGTACTCTACTCTTATCGCACAAATAATGGAGTACAATGCTCGCATCTATCAGTACCTCACCAGATACTTACAGCAATTGGAAAAGACTGACATACCTGTCACTGTACTCAGTATCATGCAAGCTGCTCAGAGGTGACCTATGCCTGCCCTGCAGAGCAGTCTCAGATCCTGCCCTTCTAGAAATGATGGATATCTGCAATTCAAATGGGACAAGAATAATTTGCCTCAGATTCTCAACCTAGCCTGTGACATAAACAGAACAAGCTAGGGAGACAGGTATATCCCACAATAGTTCACATTCCTCTGTAATAGGCTCCCACTGTGTGTGGATCACTCCAACTCAATAACCTTGTTCAAAAGCAACCTTGACTACTTGTTGGGTGATTGTAAAGTCATCTCTGGGCTGGCACCCATGCTCCTCACAGACAAGGCCAGTTGGAGCTGCTTACAAACCTGCTCTGCTAAAAATGACCATCCAACTATGCTCAATAAGGGTACTTGTGTTTTTATACAGCTAGACTTCTAAACATCCTAGTGCTATTAGGCTAGTGGCCTCATATGAACCTATGAAGCTATGAGCCTATACAGGCCTCCCAATCTGTTGTCCCTTACATGGTCTGCTGATGTCATCTGCTATAAGTTCACCTACAGTCTTGAATAAATCAGACTCCTGCCATTCTGCTTGCATAAAGTACTGGGTTCGGTAGTCTGTGTACTTAGGTAGTGGTTCTGTTCTCACTGCAGTCAACTGTGTGTGATTCTAACCTGAAGAGTAAGTGTGTATCCTACAGTTAGTGCCCCAGTCCCATGAATTGACAGTATTGTGATACATGGACATGCCTATAGATTAATTTTAGACAGGACTTCAAACTTCTTCTCTCCAACATGCACTGCTGATGTCATCCACTATAAGCTGACTTGCAGCCATGTAAAAGTCAGAGTTGTGCTGTGCCACTTGTGTAAAGTACTGACTTCTGTAGTCTGTGCACTTAAATATGCAGTGGTTCTATTCTCACTGCAGTTGTCTGTGTGTGGGACACTGTTATATTCTCCTTACAGACTCTGCTGAGGTCATTAGCTATAAAGTGTTGGATGAGAAACTCCAAGTCAGACTTGAGCTGTGGTCCTTGCATAAAGTACTGTGTTTTGTAGTCTGTATACCTTAGATGGGTAGGGGTTCTATTCTCACTGTAGTCAAGTGTGTGTGTGTGTGTGTGTGTGTGTGTGTGTGTGTGTGTGTGTGTGTGTGTGTGTGTGAGCTGTTGCTTGACATTACAAAGAGCATTTTACACCAACATGTGGGACAATGTTTTTCTACTCAACAGACACTGCTGATGTCATTAGCTATATCATTTTTTTGGATATGCAGTACTCCCACCAGGGCAGGGTCAGAGACTGGCCTGGAAGCCAGGTAGATGTCACCTCATCCTATGCAATAAAGATACAATGACATGGCTTTTAATCTATCCACAGACATCATGGCATGTTTTGTAGGCCCTCTGTTATCTTGCTGAGAAAGCCCTGTGTTCTCTCCAGCTGCTACATGTGTGTGGTGAGGTACATGGAAAAAGAGCATTATACTCTTTTAGTATTGCTATTAGGTTTGACTACAGTGCTGTCATACAGTCCTAAGATCTCAATATGATGGTGTGAGTTATGACATGCACAACATAAGCTTTCAATATCAGTGTGGACACTTGGTGGTCAAAGTTCAGATTGATATCTACATTTGTTCCCATTGCTTGCATCACTGGATTTCTGCATAGCAGAACTGTTGTCAGTGCTGTGATTAATATGGAATTCCACTTTTTGGATAGACATTACAAACTCACATTTCTCCATTTACATGTAGATTGTGTGCCTTTGTCACCATTCAGGTGTGTGTATTAGCTCCTCCTGTACTATGTTATCACTATTGGTGGACTCAATGATTGCACACAATATGCAAGAATCAGCAAACCTGGTAAGCCAAAGACCATATACTTTAGCCTGCAATGTAGATAAATAGAGTTCAAACAGTGAAGGGCCAAGCACAGATCCCTTGGGTTTGCCAGTAGTGACAGCTATAGTGGTAAAGGCTGATTCACCAGCTTTCACATGATGTGTTCCGTCAGTGAGCCAATTGGTTACCAGTCAACTGTCATAAGCTTAATCCCTAGCTTGGAGGTTTTCTCACTGATACCTGCATGGAAGATTGTGTCAAAACCCTAGGCCAGATCACAATAGGCAGTATGTACTGTCTTTCCTTCATCCAGGCATATTACACAGAATCAATGGGCTGTGACAACATCACAGATCACCTATGGCATGACTCAGCAAATACACCTTCCTGATATGGTTCAATATACAGTTCAACACACCCCCAATATAGCCTACATTGTCATACAAAGGCATACATCAGCATGCATTTACCTGAGTTGGGGAGACAGCACCTGATGCATGCGTATATATAGAGAAATCTGGGCTCTCCTCAGCTGTGAGTTAGAGACAACATGTCATCATGGACATCTTCTACAAGTACACTAGTAATATTCCAGGTGTGTGCAACAGACCTGTATGAGTTGTTAATGGTACCTTAAGTCCATTACATCTGATAGATGTCCTCAAAGAGGCCATTGAGTGCATGCATGATGACAACAATATCATCCTGTAGAACTTGACTAGGTCAAGACATTTGACACAAATCCACAATGAGGTATTCATTCAACACTGTCATATGTGGCCATAAACAGTAATATCACCAAATGGGTAGACCAGAATATGTCACACATGGCACCTCACTATGTTAAAATGTGCAACGTAACCATTATCTCAGGTCTGGTGATCAGGTCAGTACAGCAGGGGTGTGTGCTAGGCCCTTTCCTGCCCATTAGTTAAGTGACGTACACCACAAATGACATATACATGCTGTGTCCAAATAGCTGCCTGAAGGGCTACAGATTGTGAGCAATCACTGACTCCAACTGTGATATTAGTATACTACAGACAGTATCAACACATACCAAAAACTGATGCCACAACCATGACAACACACCACCCAAGTATAATGTGGATATCACACTTTAAAATCAGACCAATAGGTATGTGATCCATGTTCTGGGGTATATGGTAAGTGGTACATCCACCAGCATGTGGTCACAGTGCTAACTACTCCCTTGAATGTAACACATGTACTGGGTATGTGAAGGACATCCACATCAGAGGCCATAATACCTTTATGGTTCCCAGCATTCATCACACCAGTAACAATGCACCCTTCTTCATTTACCTCCCCACACATCTTCCAGTGATGTGTAACTGATGTGTGCCACCTTTGTCACAGTGCACTGTCACAAAACTTATTGGCCATACCAAGGTATTCTTTCTGTGGAACATACATGAGTGATGGTGCGGAACACCAATCAAGGTGTTACACCAGATGCTACTTGATCTGCTTATGCACACAGTACATGCGTAGGTGTTTGACAACACTATTGGCATGTATATCATTCATGGCAGTGTGGATTGTGACATATATGTATATATATATATATATATATATATATATATATATATATATATGTGTGTGTGTGTGTATATATATATATATATATATATATATATGTGTGTGTATATATATATATATATATATATATATATATATATATATATATATATATGTATATATATATATATACATATATATATATATATATATATATATATATATATGAAAAATTAATAGTCACCTCAGCATGAACGGTGCTGATTAACCAAAACGTAATGTAGACTAAAACAAAACAGCACCAAAGCACGACAATGGCCATAAAAAACACAGTTTTAATAAAAAGTATACAAGGTAAGCACTTTCACACAATCAATGTGCTTCATCAGACCATGCATCACATGAACTAAGTGAAATAAATAACAAGAGCAATGTCAATTAACAATTCAAACTATCCAATAAGAACACATAACCAATAAAACAGACATCATTCATTTAAAGAGACCCCAAAGCTGGTTTGATAGAAGTTCTACCATTGATGCCTGGAAATCTATCTGCCTGAATGGTGATAATCCATGATAATTTACGATTCTCAGTAAAATTTCTAAGATCACCCCCACGCATATCACATTTTATTGCCTCTACTATTCTGAGCCCAAAAACATGTTCACTCCCATATTCTATGAAATGCTTAGCTACGGTAAAACACATTGATTGTGTGAAAGTGCTTACCTTGTATACTTTTTATTAAAACTGTGTTTTTTTATGGTCATTGTCGTGCTTTGGTGCTGTTTTGTTTTAGTCTACATATATGTATATATGCCATGCACACAAGGCAACCAGACTGCCACATACAGGTATATCCCTCATAACACCTCCTGCAGATACTACAGTGCCAGGACAGTGTGCATGGTCACCATGATAGAGTGTGGATGTATCATAATAGTTGTTCAAGTGTACATGTGTGCATGCTAATCTCCTATCACTCCACAACTCATATGTTATGTCAGAGGCATGGGATTAGTGGTGATATTATTCCGATATTGTCCAGGATTTTGATTGGTTCTTGTAATGATTCCATGATCTTTTACCTGTGGCCACCTTGCTGGAGACCTCGGTTGTGAGTGCACTCATATTCAGGCATATCAGTTTGCAAAGCTTCACAGTGAGCACCCTATACCTGTTGTATGTCAGATTCCTGAGAGATGTCCTCGGCATTATTCATGCAATGTTACTTATCTCAGACATCTTCCCCATTGTTATGTCACCTTGTTTGACATCACAGACAACACATTTTCACTGTATAGTACATACTGTACCATATAGATATGTGTTTGATGTTGTTGCTACAACCATCTTCCATTGACATGCCCTCCTCTGCTGTACATGCAGGAGTTTCACCTGTTTCCACAATTAATTTGTGCATCCCTACTCAATGCACATACTTCCCCTGAGTGATTATTTTACATGGCAGTCCTATGTTCTGTTACAGATCATGAACACAGCTTCAGTACAGAATCTCAAGAATGGGATATTACAATACTCTCCACTGTAGCTACACTGTCCTCTAGTATGTTTGGACCATATACTTCACAGTCATACCTCTCAACTGTCCAGATATTCCCAGGATATCCAGATGTTTTCCTTATCAAATCTATGGATTTCTGCCATATCACTAGGATGGTCTCTGACATTATGTGACTCAGTATTATATACATTTGAGTGCATAACTATCCTGATCAGTGCAGAATATCCAGTGTTTGTCTCATATTTGTGATCTTCTTTCTCATAGCATTTTTGTTTTCTAGCAAATCATTGCCATGTCTTTGTGGAGTGAAGTCAGAAACTGATGAATGACATTTAAGTTTCAAATGTCATGCTCTTCAGAAAATTCATGCTAATGTACAACCTATTTATTCTACGAACTATCTATGTTTGGAAGTGCAATATTAAAAATATGTCCCTGTTTTGGGCCTTTGTCCCCCCATTATGTATGCCTTTGTCCACATGTGTTGCTCAAAGAAGATGGCAGGTATTTTGAGTTTCATTCTACCACATGTCTATGCAACATCTATGGCAAATATGTCCCTATTCCTGGTTAAATATCCCCACATTATGTTGGCCTTTGTTGAGATAAGTTGCACTAATAGATTCACACAGAGCTATCTGTGAAGCTCTGGTGGTCATTGTGGCATTTTGCTCAAGATCCCAACCTACATTAGGCAGAGCTCCTCGCTAACACTCTTCAAAAGAAATCTTGACGAGTGGATGGGAAACAGAAAGTTTACCTCTGGGATCACTTCAGTGGCTCTGCTGGACAGAGGCACAGGGAACTAATCTAAGTGGGCGGTGAAAGCCAACACATTCTGGCTAGGCTTATAAATGCCTTTGGGCAGATAGCCTAGTACCTACCTATGAACCTATAAACCTAAGTCTGCGGACCGTAGTTGCTCTGCTTTCAACAAAATTGTATTTGCATTCACTTACACAGTTTCCTAGCCTGCAATGGTATTGCCAGCCATGAAACCTAACTTAGGCACATCACATGTCATTAATATGCATGATATGGTGCCCACCATCGTGCAAACATGTAAATTCTGTGTAGGCTTTATGAGAAGCCTACACAGAGTTTATTGAATCCCAGGGTGTTTCTTGTGTTTTATATAAATCTTGAATGAAACTAAATTTAGCAACATTCTCATTGGCAAATATTACTCCTCAGCTATAGTCTTCTCAGAAGAAAACTGCAGCTAAGTTCAAAAAGAAAAAGAAAGACAGTGTTTGCTGTGAAGGGAAAGCCTTAGAGGGTCTTTGAAGCCCCCCATACCGGTACATTATATAATCAAGTTTGAGATCACAGTCTCTCATAGAATAGGACATTTTCTTGACTGCAGTGCTCTAGAACCTGTGTACACATGCTGACATACCTATGCACATACACACACATACACACGCTCACAGGAATATTGCATTTTGCATAACTGGACAAAATGAAAATATGTTCTTAGTAATCACAGTCTTTAGTTGTAATGAAGGCTTTTGTAAAGTTCCCATTTTCAGAGAAAGTTCCAGTAAATATTGATAAGGTACCTGATTGCCTGACCTGCTCAAACTGTTTAATAAGAATTAATAAAGTGCATAAATCATGTGTCATTACATGATGTTTGAAGTATTAAACATATAGAACCAGTGCACATTGTCAGATTTCTTGGACTTCAGCTGATGAGACCCTGTAAATTTAATGTAAGTAGTCAATTGCTTATCACTCAGATACTAAACTTGCTACAGAAGGTGTTATTAGTTTCAGCAGCTGCATTCTTTTTTATAAAAAAGCATTTGGGTAATATTTGGAGAGAAATAAAATGCTAAATTGTTTTTCTTCTTATGTTAGAGTTCATTTATATGTGGTTGAAAAATAACTGATCTAGTGAGAATGCAAACTTAAAATATACTGACCAAAATATCAGTCTGAAGAGACTGATCTGAAAAGCACCTATTCGTGTTTTTATCCCTAGAGAGGATGAAGAAGGTACCTCACCAATAGGTGCCTGGAAGCAGCATCTTTATACAAAAATGTGGCTATGTATTTTTTACAGAATGAGGTACACTGAGACCTTCCAACTAGGTAATTATATATCTACTTTACATTAATAGTTGCATATGAAGATAATTGAGATGAGCTGTGACATGGCTTCTGGTGAAGGCTTGGAAGATTCATAAGTTGAAACATAGGATAGGTTCAGGCAGAACCATGGTGAATAGGGTTAAATCTCTGACTATAGCCCAGGTGACTCAGGTTTGATTTGTGCCTTTGGCATCTGAGGTAGTGGCAGGGGAGGATGAGCATAGTCATCGGGGGGGGGGGGCTGCATGTCCAGGGTACACAATGCATTATAATTTCCCTGATGGAGACAAAATAAACTATTGTAGAGTGCCACTGAAGATGGATGTGGCAGTTTGCAAACATCATCCTTTTGTGGAAGAGAGGGGCTATTCAGTGTCGCTCAACCATTGCATGTCGCACCCCTCAAATGAGCTGGGCATGCGCAAGGAAGGGGACTAAACCCCTCAGTAGCAATACAATATTGCCTCAGGATGCCTCAGTCTCTTTGTTGGTCTAAATCCATTAGAGAAATTCCAGGGAGTAGAGAAGGGGTAGGTAGACCCAGCAAATGAGGAAAGTCACCTGGGCCAATCACATGGAGAGAAAAAAAGGGACAAAAAAGTTACCACCTGTCCCTCATTTTCACTAAACAGTCTAGACATGGATAGTTGTGTTCTCTGAAACAACAACAACAAAAAAAAAAACATTTAATGTGGTAAAAGTCCTAATAATTACAAAACAAAAAAATCCATCTTTTCTCTGTCTGTCACCGAAAATGATGAAACTATCTGAAATAGCTTAATATGATGTAGAGCAAACAGAAATAATTACAATTCTACAGCAGTGAATTTTTATTTCAGCAATATTGCAAAAATACTTCTTCTATGTTGGTTAGCTGCAGCTTTTGACACAAAATTACATATTTCACCAAGAATTGTTCCATTTCGGCCTTATGAAAAAATAGCAACCCAAGACAGTGGTAACTTACTAAACATAGTGGATTATATAAAAGAAAACAGGTACAACACTGTCAGTCAGAGCCACATCATGGTCAAACAGGGTTCTAGGCAGGATGATGGACCACCCACCCCTACCCTCATTATTTGCTTTCACTTCCCATTTACCATAAAACATTGTTCATACCTGTAGATGTGCATACTGTCTTCTTCATGTTTACAGTGGTCAAGGTTATTTGGGTTATATGTAAACCTTTATAAATTTTGCAGCAAAAACATTGTCATCCATTTGTTCATAGGTTCATAGGTTGGTACTAGGCTATCGGCCCTAGGGCCTATATAAGCCTAGCCATAACAATTCCCTGGCTATTTCTTCCCACAATATTTACTTCCCTGGACCCCTGTCTAGCAGGGCGGCTGACGTGATCCCCGGGAAAAATGTTCCTATCTCCCATCCAGTCGTCAAGGCTCCTTTTGAAGAAGGCCAAGAAGGTGCTCTGCTTGACATTAAATGAAACATTCTCATATTGAAAACAGACTTAACATGAGCAACAGCAAACACGTCTTACCCTGAAACTCACATTTATTGAAAGTACATCTAGCAACCCACTAAACCTGGGATTCATAATCCAGTAGGATATAGTGAGGCACTAATAAGTGGCTATTTGAGGGGTGCAGGAATTCAAAAGACAAAATGTGTAACACATTTGATAGTAGCCTTGGACATCCCACTGGATACAGGTGTCCATTTTTAAGTGCAGCCCAGGAGCACTGCCTGGTGTAGTGACTTGGTCAGAGTCACAAAGCAGACAAATGAAGGCTGAGGGAATCAAACCCTGCATTACAGGAAGCAGCTCATTAATAACTCATAACCTTACTCTTCTGCACTAAGGAACAAAACAAATTATTGTAATCCAGCATAATGAGTTTCACACCCACATGACTCAAAAAATAAGCTAAATTAAAAATGCAAATATAAAACTAAAGGTGAAGGCAACCATGCGTTAATGTAGGAGTACTCAAAAACGAACAAACGACATCAGCATTAATAACGAAACACTTTAATGGTGTACACAAGTGAGCGCTTTCACAATTGCTTCATCAGACCAAAAAACACCACACTACTAACTACTCCTTATATAGTCTATGACTAATTAAGATATCAGAATCATATTAAAATATAAAGGTGAAGTGCATAACAAATGCACCAGATAAATAAATACATATAAATCTTATCAAAACATGACAAATATATGCATAACTTAAAACATTTAGTAGAAAACACATTTGATGCAAAATATACGTTCTCAACCATACCCAATACATTCAAACAAGAAACCCCCATAAATCTACTCACAGAAAAGCCCAAACAAACATGATGACTCCATGTATTCCAAACACCACACATCACTGCTTTCTATGGCTAAATTATTTTAATGAAGTCATGTTTCTAATGTTATAACCTATATAATAAAAATATACATTTTATATATATTATATATATATATATATATATATATATATATATATATATATATATATATATATAAATGTATATATATATATATATATATATATAATAAATACTAAACCAAATAACATTTGAAAGTTGCTTCACTAGGAGGAGCAGCTCACACAGACTTACAATAACTAGACAGACAGACCCAAATGTCAGTATTTAACAGAAATGCAGACACAATAAAACACTAATGATATAGTATAAAAATATTAACTCCAAATAACTTCAAGTATTGACGTCTGGAGCACAGTAAATAACAGTAAGATAGTCATGACTTCTAACCTGACATACAAACATCAGAAAAATATGATAGACAGAATCTGTTTTATATATCTGAAGAAGCGGTGTGTATACGCCGTGAAAGCGCTTACTGCAATAAAGGATTTTTACTTCAACCTCTGAACCGAATGGTTTACTTCTTTTCAATTGGAATATATTTTGTTGATCAACTGGTTTACTGGTCATTTACTGCAGAACACTGCGATAGTGTGGGAATTAATTTTGCCACAGCGTTCTTTTTTCATCACTACCAAGGTATCTTTAACTCTATGGTTGCATTGACCGTTGCTGCTGTCTTGTCTCCTCTAAACGGCAACAACTAGACGCTCAATGACATTTGGTGCTTTGTTTCTTGACGAGTGCTACCTTTGAAATTTGGTTCGAGATTTTATTGAGACGTCATTGTTTATGAACTAATTCTGCTCCTTCTGGGTACCTTGGTTTCTGCGCATTTTTCGTCATTTTGGGAGGTTTTAATTTATATATATATATATATATATATATATATATATATATATATATATATATATATATATATATTTTAATATGGTTCTGATATTTTAATTAGTCATAGACTATATAAGGAGTGGTTATTAGTGTGGTGTTTTTTGGTCTGATGAAGCAATCAGAGAGAACAAAATTCATCTCCCATTGCACCAAAGAGAGGTTGGCGTAGCTATTTGCACAAGCTGTGCCCATAGCCACGCCAACCTTCTGTATATAGTATTCTTCTTTAAACATACAGACATTATTCTCCAAAATAATGTCCACCAATGAGCATAACAATCTAACCTTGGTAGGGTGCATGTTTTTACCAATTAATAAGGTTCTAATGTTCTCTATGCCCCAAGAATTTGGGATCACTGTAAAAAGTGACTCAATATCCAGAGTCACAAACCAATATGAACTACCTATAGCTTGCAAATGCGCACCCAATTCACTAAGAAAATCTTTGGTATCTTTAAGGATAGTGATACAATTATTTGAAATGGGATGTAGATTCTTTTCCACAAAAATGGAAAGGGGCTCAGTTACCCAACCCCTGCCTGACACAATGGGGTGCATGGGAGGATTAAATAAATCTTTATGCATCTTCGTTAGGCCATGAATTATAGGTATAATGGATGTATCAACTTTAAAATATTCAAACAAGGAGTCAGATATCATTCCTGGTATTAGTAAATCAGAAACAAAAACCTGTGTTCTATCTATAACTGCATTAACTGTCTGTAAAGTAATACATTCATAAGTGTTATGATCTCGCAATAATTTCAACATACCAGCTACATACAAATCTGTGTCTAAAATAACAATGCCCCCTCCCTTATCTGCAGGGTGAATATGAACAGATGTAAGATCCTTAAGTTCATGCAGAGCCTGTCTTTCTAGTGCAGTCAAATTATAAAATATGTAAATAATAAACCGTCTTGGCTCCTCAGACACTGCAAACTTTAATAGAGCAAACGAGCAAAAAAACACGTAGTAATACTATACATATGGACTGACCACTGTCAGCAAATTTTTCTCTAATTTGCTTTTCACAAACATCAATAAAAAGGTCAATGACTGCATTAGTTGGTGGAATAAAAACATTCTCTTGAAAACATTTTGTTCATTCATGTCCCCTTTAAACATAGCCTTCAGAGTTAAAGTTCTGCCAAACAACTTAAGGTCTTTGAGTACATCTACCAATTTGACTTTTTGTGCTGGAACAAAACTCAACCCTTTATTCAACAGCGACAAGTGAGTTTCTGTTAAGAAAAAGGAAGAAATGTTAAAAACTTGACCTGTTTGGGTCTTTTACCAGTCGTGGTATGTTCATCCACACTGTGAGGGCACCGCATTCTCCCATTGGCAGCTCGATTCCTGGATCTCCCTTGTATCGGCAGAGGATTCTGCAATAAAAAATTATTTTATTGCTGTAACAGACAAACAGCAACCACCCCTTGTTGTGCTTCACTTGCTCCTGCCCTTACCATTGGTGCTTGCTTAAGTCTGACAACTGGTGAAACCACATTATCTATTTGACCATCATTAGTATCATTTAGTTTTACAGAAATTAGCAAAGCTTTGTTTGGTTTTTGAACTATTCTCTGTGAACCATTTACTGTAGCAGGAGCTTGCCCTGCCAATGTTGATACAACTGTTGAAGGGACTGCTGGGCCAGTACTATGATTCGTGTTACTACTGCTCCACCCATTTTCTGCTGCTTGCCTAGGGCCATTAACATAATGTGTATCCCTAGACCAAGAAAACACATTACTCATTTGAAAGTCGTTGAGGTCCCTTTGTATCTTCTTAGTTTTAGTTACAGTAAGCCTTTCTTCATACATAGAGATGTCTCATGTAGGCTGTCCATTCTATCACCATAAACTTTTACATCATAATTATCATAAGTGTTATTCTGTAAACTATGAATGTCATTGAATAGCTCGTTTTCTTCAGGTTGAAAGAAATCGATAAGTAGCTACATATACTTAGCGCTGCATTCAAGATTCAATATTTGCCACTGCCTAAGTAATTCTGGGAAAGTTTGACCATAACTTGGCATAGTTAACACCCGGAGCCCCCTCGATATGATGTTTAGTTTAAGGGAGGCTTCCAGGTGAAACCGCTTCCACTGCAGCTGTTTAAACTTATATAGTTTATTCTCTAGCAAACGAAAATCTTTCAAAAAGTTGACATATTGATTAGTACTTGATGTCTCTGTACCTTGTTGAACATGTAAGTCCTCAGCCAATAACGGATTGAATTGTAGGTTCAAAAGAGACTCCAAATGATCAGTCATCATTTTACCGTTTATAACTGTAGCAGTTCGCACATTATCAGTGAGGGTTTCAGCCTAATGGTTCTGATTAATCCCTTCAGCCATGTTTGGTGTAGGATAATAACAAGGGTACAATTAAAACGAAAAATGTATATACTAAGCCACTGAATAAAGTGACCAGCAAAAACAAAAGTATCCAATAAAAAAGAGAAAAAACGTTGGTCACACAAAGCTGCAAAACTAGATTAAAAGTTTAATTCGTAAACATGAAACTAAAGTGAGCGCTTTCACGGAATCCTATCCTCTTCTTCAGACTAATACGGAAAAGACTTTACTGAGAACAATGTAGTATAACATTAGTTAATTAATACTGTAAACATACATATTCCATTGAACAATTCCATAAAGTATATGTGTATATAAATATTTATATAAAGAAAAGAGTAAATTAATAAAAGCAATTTTGATTAGATAAATAAAAAAATATATAAAAAAATATAAAAATATATATGTATATAAATACACATCTAATAATACAATTATATTACTAAAACCATAATGATAAGTGCGATCATATCAGCATAGGCAAAAAACGTAGAAGATAGGCAGAAAAATATAAAGGAAAGTACAAAATAAGCAATTCATAGATGACCCATTATAGTCTGTTTTCATTGTGGAGGCTCTGGTGAATTGATGTTCAGAGCACTAAGTACAATAATTGTGTAAAGCACTTTTTTTATCCAGTCACCACTACTACATGCTTCACTAGAAAAAAATCAGTTGTATCATGACCTGGCTACAATACTATGCTTTCAAGGGGAACAAATCATGCAGTCTAGTTTAAAGATGTGTTGCATTAGATGATCAAGGGATTGAATTGCAGTTTTAGCTTGTTTTTTGTAGTTGAATGCACTTACCCGAAACTTTCATAATGACACCTTAAACAGGAACAAAGATATATCCTTCCAGAACTGGCCCCAGTCCAGTGGTTTTAGTTCATATACCTTTACTGCCACAGTATAACAGTTTTTGTTGTACTTTTCATCTTGGATACTGTGGTAAATGTGTGCTCTGTGTACACCATGCTTTTGTGGCCTAGTATAATTCTTTATTGAACTGTCAATATAGCGAAAGAAAAAGATATATATATATATATATATATATCTGTGTGTATGTATACATATATATATATATATATATATATATATATATATATATATATATATATATATATATATATAAATACACTGATGATAGCAGGGGGCAAAACTTCCTTTTATATCTTCTTATTGCTGCATACTTCTAATTAAAGAAGTTCTACACATTTAAGCTGCTGGACTATTTTTTATTATTTATTTGAAAGAATTATTTGTTGTATTTGTGCTAGACCTAGAGTTGAGGTGTATATATATATTATTTTTTTTTTTTTTTTTTTTTTTTTTTTTTTTTTTTTTTGTAGCTGTAACATGCCATGGCTGCAGTAACATGCTTTCAAGTGGCTACAGCTGTGGGGCCAAATTTAATGGTTTGCTGCAATGGAAGCTTAGATGTTAGAGTTTCAGGTTTATGTATGCATTCCAGCTGAATACTCTATCCTTATTACCTGAAAGTTACCATAAATATATCTCAATGGGACAGTGATATATCCTTTCAAAAACAGGCACTGGTGGCATTAGTTCATATGTCTTTATTGTTACCATATGACAGGTTATGCTCTTTTCATTTCTGGTGTTGTGGTGAACCTCTGCTCAGTATACTGAGTATAATAATAGCTAAAATACTTATTTGTATACAATAATTAAATAACCTTGATGTCTCACAAGAATATTTTTTCAATCATAACATGCCAATGCTACAATGCCATACTTTTATGTGGGTTAAAACTGTCAATTCAAATTCAGAGGTATGATACACTGGAAGCTCTGAGTTTGTATTTACAGTCTTAGACATATTCTTTGGCTGACCGCCCTATTGTTATAACCTTAAAGATTTATAAAGAGATCTCAAAGGTGGGCAGACAGACTTTCTTTCAGAGATACTTTGTCTTTATTGCAGGTACTGTGATGAACTTCTGGGGTCTACTTCACTTTGTCGGAGTCTACTTCATGTTGAACCCTTTTTGTTGAACCCTATTTGTCGATGCTTTCATCCATCGAACATTCATTTAAGCAAATTTTTCCCAGGGGCAAAAAACGCTTGGCCATCATTGGGAATTTGCCCTTTTTTCCAATGTAGTATGATCTTGGAGTTGGTATATTTAGTTAGGAGGGGTGCAGGGTGTGGTGGGTTTTACATTTTGTGAATTTTGTGATGCTCATTAGGGTGGCCAAGCATTTTTTCCCCTGGGAAAAAAATTGCTTAAATTAATGTTCGATGGATTAAGACTTCAATGAATAGGGTTCAAAAAAAGTTTTTGACAAATAGGTTTTTCACTGAAATTATATAGAACTGTATTTCTGACATATAGTATCTAAAAAGTCATTATTGTACTCAGCGTACTGAGAAAAATTAAAATCCTATTTCTCCTGAATATAGAAGTTTTTGTCTCTGTACTTCTGACCGCCCCCCAATTACTCATGTGCAATAAACTGTATTAAAGAAGCCAAACATTTCTTGTGTTTACAGCTAAAGCCACTAGCTTTGTGTATTTTGTGTTTGAAGGTCATGATATATTATTTTGAAAACAGTGATCTGATGCGATCTTTTTCATCCGTTCCTCAACTGTTGGGTCTTGAATCCAACATCTGCTCCATCCTCAGCCACTCTGACAGATTTTAGGTTCTGTAGCTCAACCTCCTTCCCCCCACCCATAATCCCTCTCTTCTCCTTAGTTACCTCAGATTTCGTTGGCTGATTACTGAGATATGATCTTTATTCTTTTCCTTCATCCTCCTCTATAAAAAAAAATAAATAAAAAGAGTTATATAAATTTAAATAACTTTATATAGGATTTATTCATATAATGTTTTTTGTTGGGCCTTCACCCCATACAGTCTCCCTTGTTACCGTTTTGGGATTTCTTATTTGCCATTGGTGGTATTTGCTCTGTTTAGTTATTCTTTTTACAGATTTCTCCTTTATTGAAATGTCTGAGAAGCTTTTAAATAGTGTTCCTATTACAGGCACAAAATTCCTAATTCTGGCAGCCATTCAGAATGTGTTTACTGCCTTGGTCCAAGTCACCTTGATGTGGAATGTGTGATTTGTGCCAGTTTTAATCACTAGGCCCTGGTCAAGAGAAAGAATAAGTTGATTTTTGAAAAGGTCTTCTTCCATCTTTGGCTTCATTTCTTTCTGGAGCCCCATCTGCCCCCAATAAATTGTCAGGAGAGGCACAAGACCAAAACAAGGACCAAAGAAAGCTCTCCTCTGACTCTTGTCTTCTTTAACTTCTTTAGGCTCGGCTCCATATGACAACGTTTTTAAAATGTCAGATCCATAAATCTCTATGGTTCTGACAAAAAGTAAACCATCAGATCCATCCTTTCTCTTTCAGATCCAACTAGATCCATGTACAAATCACCTCAGGCTCCTGTAAGCTTTACTCTAGAACCAGTATGTTCGAGGCTACACTCCCCATTCCATCAGGACACACCTCAAAGAGCATCCCATCCACCTTCTACATTATCTTCTCTCAGGTCAATTTTAACAGAAGTGGAGGTGGATAGGATGATGAGGAAATTTCTCAAAACCCAAATTTAGTTGGGTGTCATTCTAGTTCCAGGTCCCATTGGACCCATCAGACCTATGAGCCTTTCTAATACACAGTCCCAACCTTTGATTCCTACTCTAATCCATCTGGTCATTTAGGCGATATCAAACCAAGACATTTGAGTATGGATCTGAAGACTTGACCTTCCCTTCTCTGACCCAAATGGGTCCAATCTTGTTGGATCCAGAAGGATCTTTCAGCCATAGCATTGTTGCTGGATCTGGGGGCCTGAAACTGACTCTAATGTTTTTGGAGCCATCCTTCCCTCTCAAAGTGCTAGACAGCTTAGTTCTGACCCCTGTTTCAAGACTAGAGCTGGGGGGTATCAGGTTTCATCCTACACAGGCTTCTATGGATTTGGTGAGGTCATAGCTTGGCTCACTCATGGCTTCAGCTTTTGAAGTAGTGTTGAACTTTCTCCACTTCTATGGAAAAGACACCATTGCCCCCCCCCTCCTTAGGTCCACATATGCTTAGCTGTCTTCTATGGAAACTGGATCTTTTCATCCTGTCCCATTGAGACAGCCGGTCTAGTCAATTCTCAAGGCAGACATCATTCAGGACTATGCTGCCACTTCCCAGTCCTCTCAGGTACCTCCCATCAAGGAGTTCCTTCAGAAGTGGACATGTAAGATGAGACACACTCTCTGCAAGAGTCATTACCAAAGACACTGACTTCTATAAGGGGGAAGGGTCCCTCAGGTCACCCATTGAAACCATCTCATTTGGGGAAATACTTGAACTTTTGAAACAGAAAGGTGGTTGGTCTTCCAACACCCCCCCCCCTTTTCCAAGAGGAATCAGTGTTCCATGAGGCTTTCAGAGCCGGCTTGGCTATGAGGGGGTTGGCATAATGGTTAAGGTGTTTACCTGACTCAAGGCACATGTTCTGATTCTTAACTTTGAGAAGTCTGGCTAGGCTCTAAAAGGCACACCTGTGGTCATAAGCCTAGTGATTAACTAAGAACTAAAAACCTAAGAACCTATGACTTGGGTAGTCACCCAGCAGATGAGATGGTAGGCCTTATCTCCTGACAGGCTTGGAAGGATCCAGATGTCATGGACCCCCATCCCCAAATGCACTGACAAGTATCTTGTTGCACCTAAGCATAGAGTTTACTGGAGCAAGGGTTCCCCTATAGATGCTATGGCGGTTGATAAAGCTACCAAAAAAAATCTTGCTGAACAGAGCTCTATTGTCCATCCCCTTAATAGGAAATCTAGGGCATTGGACAGATTTGGGAAGTGTATATACATGTCAGCAACCTTTGCCCTCAGGACTCCAAATTTCCTGGCACGTGATGATATTTCAGAGGGAATTGATCAAACAATTTTCAAATACCCTCTCAGGATCCATGTCTGCAGAGGACAAAAAGATGGTTTCTTCACAAATGGCCAGTCTTTATCCACTGCTTCCATGAGCTTGATTTCTCATGTCTCGAAGGGAGCTGATAGATCAAGGGTTCAGGAATAACTATTAGAAGACATGCCTGGATGCACCTTTATGATTTTGTGGAGCCTTTCAAGTCTTCGTTCATGGATGCCTCCTTTAATGGCTCCACCTTGTTCAGTCCTAAGGTGAAGGAGACTGTCTCTAGAAGCAAACAAGATGGAAAGACTGTCTACTGTGGAAATCTGTTTTTCTCACTCTCAAAGGACATTTTTGTGAAACCAAAGAGGTGGCAGAAAAATGTGGTTCAGAGAGGCACAACATTCTTCTCATCCTATGGAGAAAGGTCCTCTTGCGGCAAAGGGGGAAACACTAATGGAAGACGTTGTCCTCATGGCAAAGGTTCCTGTAGCATCAGAGCTTCAGAGCTCCATTCTCAGAGAAGCCCTTCAGTGTCCCTGAAGGGTTACCTGACTGCTAGACTGTAGAGGCAGTCAGGGGATGTTTATCCCTACACCCACAAGTCTGGATATCCATTACCAAAGATTCCTGGGTGCAGAGTATAATATCCAGAGGTTATTATATACCCTTTTACCTTCTCCCTCCAATACACAACAAAAAAAATTGCAATGTTCCACCCAGTCAGAGGAAAGTGGCAACTATAGAGATACAAAAGTTGTAGGAGAAAAGAGTCATCCAACTGGTCCCACTAGACCAACAAAGATCTGGAAACTATTTGAGATTCTTTTTAGTGCCAAAGAAGACCAGGTCTGGATCTCAGAAATCTAAATCTATTTGTAAAACACTCAGAGTTCCAGATGGTCACAGTTCAGTCCATCCTGCCACTATTATGGAAGAATGACTGGATGTGCTCCATAGACCTCCTGAATGCATATTATCACAGCAAAACACATACAAGATATTTATGCTTCTGTTTGGGAGACAGTCACTACCATTTAGAGCACTGCCCTTTGGGATCACTACATCCTCCAGGGTGCTTACCAAGTGCATGGCAGTGGTTGCAGCTCACCTGAGACTACACAGATTCTGGGTGTTTCTTTATCTAGACAACTGGCTCATATCTGCTCACACCAATCATCTACTGATTTAAGCCAGGGACTTCTTGTTCCACCTATATCTCCAGGGGTCTATGACATGGCATCGAAAAGGCCTTTCATCAAATGGCTTTAAAATCAAAAATGCTGTTAATATTAGTCACTTTTGTGAGATCGCAGTACAGTGAAGATCAGAAAATTTGCCCTTTCCTCACTGTAGTACGAGCTCGGAGATAGTATATATATTTAGCACGCAGGGGCACAACCCACCATAAAAGCAACTTCTATTAATGGCATTTTCAATTTTAAAGCTATTTGATGAAAGACCTTTTCGATGCTGTGATATAGACCCATCTCTAGCTAGGCATTACTATAAACTACCCCAAGTCACAGATCTGCCCAGTGCAAATTCTGGAGCTCATCAGTGCCCATCTAGAACATACATATCAATGCTTCTTTAGACAAGAGTGAACACTTTACAAAAGCAAGCTTTACACATTTTTTCTCTTCATTCACCTCCAGCTAAATTAATTTTACAACTACTAGGTTTGATGGCAGCCTTAATAGTATGGGTACCCTTGACTCACTTTCATATGGGGGTACTGCAATGGACTATAGTGGTACAGTGGTCTATAAGACACCATGCAATGATAGCACCCATTAACATCACAAACATCTGCAGGCATCTCATAGCATGGTTGGTTTATGCAGAAGAAGTCTTTCACAGTTGCCCTATTACTATGTCAATGCCCAAGGCCACAGTGACTACAGATTCCTCCCAACTAGGGTGGGGGGCATTATTTGGGAAGGACAGTCTAAGTCATGTGGTCCCAGACAGTGGCCAGTCTACACATCAGTATCCTAGAAATGAGAGCAGTCCTGTTGGAGTTGTACGCATTTCAAGATGCTCTCCCTCTAGGCATGATTGCTATTCAGACAGACATGTCTGTGGTCTGGTACATCAACAAATAGTGGGGAACCCAGTTCGATTCATTATATCAGGAGGCAATGAGAGGTTGGCAATAGGTGATCTTTTCTGACTGCTTTCTCTAGGCAATGCATATACCAGAGAAAACCAACATGCTAGCAGACAAACTGTGTGGATCCATTTTACTCCCTCATAAGTGGTTTCTCAAGTCAATAGAGCCATCTTACACCCTCATGAGTGGTCTCTCAATCAATCAGTAGCATAAATGACATTTTGTCAATGGAATTAACCATGCTGTGACCTCTTTGCTTCTCCTCTCAATAGCAGATGCAGCAGGTACTTTGCTGTGATTCCCCTATAGGGGGACTCACCAAGAGACTCTCTGTTTCATGACTGGCCCTATGGTCTATTATATGCCTTCCCTCCAACTCATCTCATCCCCAAGTTTATTCAGAAAGCATCACAGTGAAAAAGCAAGGTTATCCTCATTGCCCCATTTTGGCCTCACCATGTGTGATTTTCCTTCCTGTGGCATCACCTAGTTCAACCTCTTTGGTTGCTGGATCCTACTCAGGACCTTTTGTGTCACCCAACCAGCTTACCTCTCCTGGACTTGCAATCAGTCAAAGTGACTGCATGGTTTCTACACTTCCAGTAATGGTTAGAAACTCCAGGCTTTCTTCCCCTGTTCACCACATTCTTATGTTATCCCAAAAGCTCTCTACCAGGAAGATTTATAAGAGCAAGTGGAAAATATTTTCTATCTGGGCCCAACAGAGGTATCTAGGCCCCTTTTCAGCACCACAATTCTATATTTCCTGGTTTACATCTTCAGCAATGGAGCTAGTTATTTGACAGTTAAGGTGCAACTGGCTGCCATCTCAAGTTTTCTAGGTGAAAACCATTCTTCTCCAGCTTTGTTGAAATTGTGCAAAGATTTTCTTAAGGGTACTTTGCTACTTCGGCCTCCTATTAAGGACCCTATTCCTCTTTGGGACCCTCCACTTATCCTTCAAGCTTTGACTCTGCCCCATTTGAGCCCTTAAACTTAGAAGAATTACAGTATTTATCCTAGTCGCCATTACATCCGCTGGACAGGTTTCAGAGCCCCGTTCACTTTCTACCCAGTCACCTCAGCTAATGTTTCACAAGGACAGAGTATTGCTTAGGACTAACTCTTCCTTCCTGCCTAAAGTGGTTTCAGAAGCTAATCTTAACTAGTCAATTATCCTACCAGCCTTCTTCCCAAATTATTCTAACAAGGGAGAATACATGCTCCATTTATTAGATGTGCATAAACAACTCAGATTTTACATTCATAGAACCAAAGATCAAAGAAAGTCAGAACAACTGTTTGTATCTTTTTCTAATGCTAAATTGGACAAAGCAGTATCAAAAATAACCTCAGCTAAATGGCTGACTGATTGCATTGTCTTTGTTTACAAAAGTAAAGGACTATCATTACCCAAATATCCTAAACCTCATTCTACTAAGGCTATGGCAGCATCATCTGCCTTTTGGTCCAAAGCACAGTCCAATGTTCCTACCTTTATAGCACACTACAAGTTAGACATCTTATCTAGGAATAGGGCAGGTTTTGGCTCTGCTGTACTCCAAAATATTCTTCCTTGAAGACCACCCAAGAGCACTCTAGCTGGGAACTTTGTCCTTTCAGTTGAGAAATGGATGAAAAAGACAACATCAGATATTAGAGTTATATGCTCACCATAACTCTGCATTTGTGTTGTCTGTTTTCATTTTTCCTCAGCTTTCCACCCTCCAGTCCCCCTTCCTTTTAAATGTGTCCTAATATGGCCTAAGGGATATTCCTTAATGGTCTTGCAATGTCAGCTGCAGGAGTCTCTTTTTTGTTTCTTCTCTTTTTTTTCACTTCTTAGTAATACCTGTCTTTGCCTCAGAGATTGTTAATGGCTGGTTTTGCTTTGCCATATTCTGATTAATTGAATCAAGGGCAAACTGGATCTGAGGTAACTAAGGAGAAGGTAAGGGATAATGGGTAAGGGGAAAAGCTCGAGCTATAGAGCCTCAAGTCTGTCAAAGGGGCCAAAGATGGATCCAATGTCAGATCTGAGACCCATCAATTGAGGAAAGATGAAAATAGACAATACAGATGCAGAGTTATGCTGAGTATATAACTATAATGTGTAATACTTCCTCTGGTAACAGAGAAATGGTCCTTTTTTGGTAAGTATCACAAGTACTCATTTATAGACATTTGGAACCTCTGATTTAGCCATGCCATTCCCAAAAAAAGTATATTTTTCACTTTTAAAGTTGACACAGCACAGTAAGTAACTGAAATATGTTATGCAAATGTTAATATAAAATAATCCCTCAAACAATACTCTTTTTCCAAAAAAGAATAATAATATTTATGTTATTTGTTTATGTTACGGCAAAAATTCCATAGTATACATGCTGTCATCAGCGTGTCCATATCTGAGACTTTTAACTATTTTCCCTAAAAGGTACTATTAGCCTGTGCAAAACAAAATGAAGATGGAATTGTCAAGGGGTCTTCTTCTGAAATGTTAAATAAGTATGCATTGATTGAGGTAGAGAGATTTTGTCATTTGATGTTTGAGTGGAATTCTGGCCAGAAGTATAAATTAACAAAATGCAACATAAAAGTAATTGGATGAAAAGAAATATGTAGATCAATGTTCTCTTCAGAGTGAAGCAAAAGCTATCAAATACATTAATGTAAAATGTTTGGTGAAGTTTCACACCAGAAAGAGTATGCATTTCTGTAAAAAAGTGAGTTTTTTATGGTTTGCATATAATGAGGCATAAAAATATAACATTATTTTCATTAAAACTCAAGGTGCAGCTGCTCCTTTGATTTTGATGGTAGGAGTCCTGGGCAGTATTGTTTTATGGATAATTTTGCCAATAACTCTCACTGAAAATCTCATTAATAAATGTTGAACCACTCTGGAGGTATGAGCTTTTAATTAAAAAACCTACCAGTATTCTGTGGAGAGTGGTGAAAATGTTCAGTTGCTATTTCTTATTTACTGTCTGAATATTTATAGTACTTTTTTGAAACATAAATCACTCCTACTCAGTATAGTTTTGTGCCAAACAGAAGTGTTCAATCAGGTAATACAAATAGTAGTGTAGAAAGTTAATAGGATTTTTTTTTCTTGGTGCTAAACTTGGTGTTGGCTGCTGAGCTTCCCCTTACAGCTTTTGATTGTAGCATAGCATTTGGCACTGTTGCTTCACAGTGCTTTGGGTCTCCATTTCACTTCTCAGACAGGGACTCTTTTCCGGACAGCTTGCAAATCCTCCCTGTGCATGGGTATTTACTAGGTTCTCCAGTTTCCTTGTACATCCTAAAGACATGCCATAGGAGAATTGATTGTCCTCCCAATAGTTCATAGTTGTGTGTGTGTGTGTGTGCGTGCATGCGTGCGTGCGTGTGTGTGTGTGTGTGTGTGTGCATGCGTGCATGTGTGTGTGTGTACATGCATGCGTGCGTGTGTGTGTACGTGCATGCGTGCGTGTGTGTGCGTGCATGTGTGTGTGCGTGCATGCGTGCGTGTGTGTGTGTGTACGTGCATGCGTGCTTGTGTGTGTGTCTGTGTGTGCGTGCGTGTGTGTGTGTGCATGCGTGTGTGTGTGTGTGTGTGTGTGTGTGTGTGTGTGTGTGTGTGTGTGTGTGTGTGTGTGTGTGTGTGTGTGTGTGTGTGTGAGCATCCTGTAATAAAAGTACTATTTTGAGTTTTGATAAAAGGATAGGAGATCTATAAAGTCCACAACTGATGCTAAAAAACTATGATGCAATAAAAAAAGAAAAAAATTCTGTCAGAACTGTGCCAGACTTGTTAACAACAATTCACCCACTGTATCCATGGTATCCTCTCATATTTGTGGAAGTAACCATTATTTTGTGCATAACTAGCAACTCTAATGCAAGCAACCAGCAGTCCATGGGTCAACTTCACCCCCCCCTCACCTCCTAAAGGGCCCATCGCAATACCAAAAGATTGCAAAATTCCAGTAATAACGGCCACACAGGTAAAAACTGCACTCTCCAAAGCTAAGAATACAGCATCTATGGGACCAGAAAACATCCTAGGCTGTGTAGTGCATGAACTACAAAATGAAGTGGCAACTCACCGAAGTGTCATGTTTAATCATAGCCTCACCTCAGGCTTCATGTCCACTGAGTGACACACAGCTACAATTATCCCACTCCACAAGGGGGGATCCACATTGGATCCTGGGAACTAACGCCCCATCAGTCTGATGAGCCTGATCTGCAAGGCCATGGAACGTATTATCATGGAACTTATAAACAAAGTCATTGGCAACTTTCAAACACTGGACCCCACCCAGTTTGGGTTTGTGAAGGGCCGATCTTGTCTCCTGAACCTGACTGACTTCTTTGAATCAGTCTCCAGAGCTGTGGACGAGGGTAAGGCAGTCCACAGATCCTATCTGGACATCACCAAGGCCTTCGACACCATCCCCCACTTTAAAATCATAGATAAACGTACCAAGCTGGGCATTAATCCCTATGTCACTTGATGGGTTGCCAACTGGCTTACTGACAGAACCCAGTAGTAGCTGACTCCAAATCCAGCTTCAGAGAAGTGGCAAGTGGAGTACCTCAGGGTTCAGTCCTAGGACTGCTCTTGTTTGGCATATACTTTGCTGAAGTACCGGCTAATACTAAGGGACTCATGCTAACAAAGTTAGCAGATGACTGCAAACTGGGAGCCATTATTGAATCCCCAAATGATGTGGATAATCTACAAAAGGGCCTTACAGAAACAGATGCTTGGTGCCAGAGCCATGGGCTCAAGCTCAATGCCAAGAAATGTATAGTTGTCCCCTTTGGAAAAAAACAGATACCCATGAATTACGACATAGGTGGCAGTACACTAAACACCGAAAGTGTGATAAGAGACTTAGGGACACAGGTGGACAGTGGTCTCACCTTCGATAACCACATTGCCACAGCAGTCAGGAAATCCTTCTATGTGGCGCACCTCATCACTAAGGGCTTTTCATCCAGAAAAAAGGAGGTCATTGTCCCACTACACTCATCCCTCATTAGACCCATTATAGAATACAATGCCCCATTTGGTATGTACCTCTCAAGACATCTGCAACAACTGGAAAGGCCGCAGAAATACCTCACTAAAAGAATCACAGGCCTAAAGCAAATGCCCTATGCTGACCATCTAAAAAAACTTCAGCTATACTCTGTCGCATATCGTCTACTCAGAGGCGATCTCTGCTTAACATACAAGGCCATGTCAATCCCAGAGCTGTTGGACATGCTACACTTAAAGAAATCTCAATCCACAGAGCTACACATTCCAGGGATCTAAACCTTGTCATCACAATAAACAAAACATGCTGGAGGGATAGGTTCCTGACCCAGAGGCTCCTCAGACTCTGAAATAGACTGCCCATACATGTCAAGCAGAGTGCCTCTTTGGCCCTCTTCATAAGGAACCTTGACAATTGGATGAGAGATAGGAAATTCACCCCAGGGTTCACATCTGT
Organism: Protopterus annectens; assembly: GCF_019279795.1. Taxonomy (NCBI): domain Eukaryota; kingdom Metazoa; phylum Chordata; order Ceratodontiformes; family Protopteridae; genus Protopterus; species Protopterus annectens. The sequence goes on from NC_056729.1 coordinate 262,275,213, forward strand.
CACCCTGCTAGACAGGGGTCCAGGGAAGTAAATATTGTGGAAAGAAATAACCAGGGAATTGTTATGGCTAGGCTTGTATAGGCCCTAGGGCCGATAGCCTAGTACCAGCCTATGAACCTATGAATCTATAACATGTGTAGAAAGTGTCAGAAATATTATCCAGCTCCCAATTCTGCAAGCTGCAAGACAGCCACTTATACTTTACCAAACAGATCACCAAGTTACTGTCTTATACCTCAGGTAACCATTTCCTGACACAAACAAGTAGGCTCAGGACTCTTTAGTCATCCTACTCCAGTACCTTTGAAGGATTTGTGCTGCTGTGGGTTTGCAGTGTGTGCGTGTGTGTGTGTGTGTGTGTGTGTGTGTGTGTGTGTGTGTGTGTGTGTGTGTGTGTGTGTGTGTGTGTGCATATATATATATATGTATGTGTGTATATATATATATATATATATATATATATATATATATATATATATATATATATATATATGTATATATATATATATATATATATATATATATATATATATATATGTATATATATATATATATATATATATATATATGTATATATATATATATATATATATTAGTGCTCTTCTATCAAAATCATAAGCCAGCATCTATTGTCAGTCAACCACCATTCACTCTGTGGTTTCAGTCTGCTTCTGACTACAATCCTTTATTGCTTGGTTGTTTCCAAATCCACAATATAAAGGGACAGTGGACTCTCTGGACTATGGCCAGAAAGAGTCTAAAACCATAGAACCCCTGCTATACAACAATTACAACTACTATCCACCACTGTGTAGTTTGATTCATTGTCTACTGATTTTCCCTCATCCATTGGTTAAGAGCCTTCTTGAAGAAGTCTTCCAGGTTAAGAAAGCAGGAGCCTCTCTTGGCAAATCTGAATTGGTTTGGGTTGAGAGCTTGTAGGTTACCTGTGCCCTTATTTAGTAATTTCATAATGATCAATTCCATAGCCTTACAGATGAGGCTGGATAGGCTTAAAGGTCTGTAATTACCCAGATCTTTTGATGTCCCACATTTGTGTAAGGGAAGACAGATATGCATCAAAGGATTTGAGCCCATGCCTTTGTTAGTGACGTTTACTACACTACTTGCATTAGCGAGGTGAGCTACAGAAACACTTCTGCTACAAACCCTACTTAGAGATGCCTGATTGAGGGCAAGGTCCCTACTGGAGGTGAGAGATTTTGCATTGCACCTCACAATAATAGAGATGTAACATACACTGTTTTAAAATGATTCCATAAAAGTATCATTAGGGATTATATTTTCCCACTGGAGCTAAAATATTCTGCACTGTATTGATAATAAATTGAAAAAAAAAACAGCTGAAACAGTTTCTGTTAACAACACGGTACTATTGCATGGCAATAACTAATATTCTAATATTCCAAAGTTCTGACCCATTACTTTACATGTTACTATGATTCTTTTCTTTTTGCATTTAATCAGCTAGATCACACTTAAATAATATAACATTACTCTGTGGTAAGACACAATTGTGACACTTGTCAGCTCTATAGCTCTGACAGGAGCTGTGACAAGGGATCCTGACTTGTGCAGTTGCATTCTGTTTTGTATTTTGTACGATAATTAAACAACTGTACACACTTTGTTCGCCACATATCAAAGCTGGACAGCATTTCTAAAAAAAAGCAAGACACCACATGTTAATTTGTCTGCAGAAACCTACATTTTACTTTGCATTGTTGAATTCAAAAAGTTGGGACCCACATTATCAGCAACTTTATATTGATGTATTGCTGATAATCCCTATTCTGAGATGACTGATGCGGTGGGGTATCTAATTAGAGTTGTAACATTTCACAGTGTACTTTACTGTTTCAGAGAAACAGATTATACTACTTTAAGTTAATTTCAGAAAACATCATTTGACACTGTAATTCTTTTAATGCTGAAGCTGCGGCAGTCTGCTTTGCATTTTATAATGAATGGAAGGAACAGCAGTAAAATATTACTTTGTGGTAACAACCATTATTCAGGGATACAACAGATGTGGTATTTTGTTTTACACATTATTATGAGGCAAACACAATTTAATTTTAAAATATCAGCAGAAGATATCATCTATCATTAAAAAAACAAAGTGGATATGTTTAAAAAGGGACAGATATTGTCAGCAACATAGCATGGCAATGCACTGCCAAACAAACTCACTGTGCTAATATAAAGCTGTGCTGTAGTGTTTAGGTACTTTGTTCTACTTGTGTAATACACAGTGACAATAGCGCTGCTTTGGCCAAACCAGACTGTATGGTAGATAGTGCTGCCTAGTGATAACATTTTGTTCAGTAATTAGTAAATGTAGCAGTGCTTTGTACAGTAGACAATAAAATAACATGTATAGAGAAACAGATTTTTCCAGAAAGAGCTGTGGTATTTTTCTTTGCATACTCTTATGATAAAAATCAAGTTGAAACATTTTAAAGTGCCCATTGAATATAAATATTTAATACTGAACTACTGAAAAAGTGAGCCAAACATTGCTAAGTATATAGTATTTTGGAAGCCTGACAAGCCTTATTCTGACATCCCCAGTGGCAGCCCCAAATGGAGCTGTAAACATTGTACTTCATATTAGCAGAGAAAAAATGCTGACAGTGTACTGCTGAACATAAAAAGGAAACTGGCAGTGCTAGGCACATAAGCACTTATGTAGTGACCAGTCCTAAAGTAACATGTGGTGACTGTACAACAATTACTGTGTTAATATAAAGCTGTGTTCTAAAGTTTATATGTCTAATTTTGTTTGCTTGAAGCAGCATAACACTATTCAGCTACACCATTTTACTCAATATGTAGTAAAACCAGTAGTGTTCTGCTGAGTACTTAAGGCATGAACATAAAAAGGAAACTGGCAGTGCTAGGCACATAAGCACTTATGTAGTGACCAGTCCTAAAGTAACATGTGGTGACTGTACAACAATTACTGTGTTAATATAAAGCTGTGTTCTAAAGTTTATATGTCTAATTTTGTTTGCTTGAAGCAGCATAACACTATTCAGCTACACCATTTTACTCAATATGTAGTAAAACCAGTAGTGTTCTGCTGAGTACTTAAGGCATGCCATATAAAGAAGCAAACTTTTCTGAGTGAAGGTGTAATAATTTGTTTGACATGTTACAGTGAAAAAAAAACAAGATACAGCATTTTAAAATAGCTGTGAGTAAAACAGTTGCCCACTTGAATAAAAAAGCCACTGATATGCTGCTAATGTGAGGTGACAAGTCCCATTCTGAAATAACTGAATGGGGCTCATGACTGGACCTATGACTTTTGTAATGTACTCCATGATAACAGAGAAGTAGTACTGATGTTATACTGTTAAATTCAAGCACACATTGTGAGCAACATAGTGTGATTGTGTGGTGACAACTCCAAAATGACATTTGTAGGTTGTACTAAACTTACTGTAATAATATAAAGCTGTGCTGTAATATTTGTCTACTTTATTGAGTTTGCACAACAGATAATGACAGTAGCACTTATATGCACAGCAGAGACTTGTAAGGAACATATTCATATTGAATTATTTGCTTAATAAAGGAAAAGGTACACCATTTTAACATTTTTGCAGAAACCAATATTTGGTTGAATGGAAACTGAGCCAGACTCTTAGTAACCTAGTGCTATTGTTATGCTGACAAGTCCTGTTCTGAGATACCTAATAAAGGCTACCAACAAGAGTGGTAACATTTTGGATTGCACTTTATTGCGGTGTAGAAGTAACCTATACTATTTTATAATAATTGCAGAAAGTAACATTTGATATCGTGGCACTTTACTGGTGGGCGAATGAAATTCCATGCTTGCATTTATTAGACAGTGCATGTATTGTTAACAACATAGTGCTTTTCTGTGGTAATAAGTACAATTCTGAAACATCAGAGCCATGACATTTTGATTTTCATGTTATTAAGCTGGACAAAAAACATATACCATTTCAATGTCTGCAGGAAATCACAATTTAACACCATACTGTTCAATAAAAAAAGACAGGGCATACAATGTAGTGTTATCATGTGCTTATAGCCTCTATTCCGAGATATCTCACGGTGGATTACTGACTGGAACTGTAGTATATCTCTTTGGATTTTTCGTTGTAGGGCAATAGTGTACAGTCTTTAAAATGATTTCAGAAAGTTACCTCCCATTGCCCTACTGAACACAAAAAATGCATGCATATTGTTAGCTTGTTAGCTTGAAAGAAAATGTCAGCCACTTTCCTTTGAATGCTACAGTACATGACACTCCCGTCCTTAATATTAATGATCAATGTACTTGTACTGTTACACTACTGCTACTTAATGTTACTCTCAAACCCAGTATAAATTAATTTGTGTTATCAGTGTTGAACATTTGATTTGAAGTTGCCACTTCATCTCTGTGGTGCTCACAGAAACTATTTCAGAACCACTTTCAATTTCAAGAGTACTTATCTCTGACAGAAGACCTAGCTGATAGTCTTGATACTTTGCATACTAAAAAAAACAAAATTTTATTTAACATTTGTTAACCGGGAAAGTCCAAGTTGGAGTGAAACCAATTTTCAGTGGAGGCCCAGGGAGAAATGCTCCAGATGCATGCCTTTGTAATGTGGGAAGAAACTGGAGCACCCACAGGAAACCCACACAAATGCAGGGAGGACATGCAGACTCCACACAGAAGGCAAACCAGCTGAGAATCAAACTGGAGAACCTCTTTCTGTGAGGCAACAACACCAACACTTCACCACTGCACCATCCAAAAAAGGACTTCCTGGATGAAGTTAAGCTTCAAACGCAAGCAGCAGCAAAATAAAATTTGGTTCTGACCACCGTGTGCAGCAAGGACTTTATTGTACAAATTTACTCTCATAAAAATATAAACCAAATAAAGACAAATACCACAGACAGATAAATGAACCTGAGCAAAAAAGCCAACGAAATAAACATAAAATAAAATACTTGCTCAGACCAAACCAGGCACTTCATTCGAGTGTAAAGTACTGTTCTAAATTAAACAATGATGAAAGTTCAAGTCTATTCAGACCAGTCCATTCAAGATAATTCTCACAACAACAATGGCAGTGCAGCACATGTAGTTCTTCAAAAGGAAAATAATTATTCCAAATTAGTAGTCCAACGAATTTTCCTTCAAGTTATTGTCAAACTGCTAGATGTCTCTTCAGACCATATAAAATATGACCATATAAAGAAACAAATACAATCCAGTATGCTAAAAACAGCAAATCCTTTATTAACATATGTTCGGTAAGCGCTTTCGCCAAGCGGCTTTTTCAAACCATTAGAAATACAGCATTACCAAAAAACATCTTTTATATAGTTCAAACATAATTAGTTGATTGAAAATATTCAACAGCCAATTAACTACATAAAGGTATGTACTATTGAGTAAACACATTAATAAAAACAGTCAGAAGTACATAAAAACTCTCTATCTATAACATTTTTTAAAAGAACTCAATATAAAAAATGTTTTAATAAATATTCACCTATAGCTAACTCTTCTATTCTTGAGTGCTGGTTTTAATGGAATGTTATCATTAAGACCAGGGTAGGTGTGTGCTTGTAACCTGATAATCCAGTTGGTTTCTACTTGTTCAGTGTGATTTCTAAGATCACCACCTCTAATACTGGGTACATTGACATACACAACTAAAAATCTAAAAGTATGTGTAACATCATTTTCTAATACATGTTTTGAGAGTGCATTAATGTTGGATTTTATATGAATTTGATAAAAACGCTCCCTTATTCTATCCTTGAGTATCTTGTCGGTCTTACCGACATAGAAGACAGGACAGGATGTATAGATAGCAATATAAACTACATGTTCTGTATCACAACTTGCATTGATATTAAATGTGAATACCTTGGAGGTAGTAGGATGTATAAACGTATTAATAGTAGAAAAACAAGGGCAAAAATTGCACCTATTACACGGATAAGTGCTTGTATAAACATCACTTCCATGATGATGTTCCTGATTAGGGAAGCATAAAAGTCTATGTAAGTTCTTCTTATTTCTAAAAAGGAATTGTGGTTGTTCACCAACTATCCCCTTAATAACCGGGTCTACTGTTAAAATACTCCAATGTTTATGAAAAATCTCCTTAGTTTGCTGAATATCTTGTGTATAAAACAGTGATATTTTCTGTTGTCTTACTTTATTTAGATGCATGTCTGTTCGAACAGCCCTATAAAATTCATTACCCTGCTCAGAGAAAATTGGGCATGCCCTACCCAATCTAAGACTTTCAATATACTTAAAGCCAGCATCAATTTATCTAGTTCTATACTTCCTATCTACCAGTCTCTCATTGTAAATTACTTAATTCTGTTTCAAAATTGGTATGGGTAGGATTCAACCTAGAAACAGGGATTGCTTGTCCCTTTATAATATTACTAAATATGTAGCTGGGATGCATACTGTGCCCATGTAATAAAGTGTTTCTGTGGCACGATTTTCTAAGGACACCTGTATTAAGTTTGCCATTGCTTAAATGTTGAATAGATACATCTAAAAAAGAAACATAATCTGCTGAAACTGTCATTGTAAGTTCTAAAAAATGTGATAATGAATTAACCTACTGCAAAAAATCACCTAACTCTACTCCACTCCCTGTCCAAAGAAAAAACAAATCATCAACAAAACGTCTGTAAAAATTAACATATTTTTTATAAAGGTCAAGTTGAAAGAGTTTTTGTTCTTCCCATGACGACATCACAAGGTTGGTGTAGCTATTGGCACAGGATGTGCCCATAGCCACGCCATCCTTCTGCAAAAATAAATTGTGATTAAAAGAAAAAATATTATTCTCTAATACTACCTCCAGTAGCAAACAAATAAAGTCTATTCTATTAGGTAACATATCTGTATGCTTAGTCAAATACTGTTGTATACTCTCCAAGCCTAAGTCATTAGGAATATTAGTAAAAAGGGACTTTACGTCCATGGTCACCAATAAAAAGGGGGAATTATCAGGTAGTATACTTGTCCCTTCATATAAATCTAATACAAATTTTTTGGAGTATCTTAGAACATATAAATTTGAGTCTACTATTGGTCTTAAAGTTTTTTCAATCAGTATAGATAAGGGTTCCGTAACCCATCCTCGACCTGCTATTATTGGTCTCATCGGAGGATTTAGTGGGTCCTTATGGACCTTAGGTAAACCCTGTATAACCGGAATGGTTGGGTTTTCCACCCATAAGAACTCATAAATTTCAGTAGTAACTATACCAGTTTTAAGTCGATCATCTAATGTATTGTAAATTTTTATAATGTGTGCTTGGACATCTGAAATGGTAATAGGGCTATAAAACTTAGTATCTCCTAACATTTCCTTCATACATCGATCATAAGCTACCTTGTCTAGCACTACAACTGGGCCACCTTTATCTGCTGGTCTGATCGCAATATTCTTATCACTTCTCAAATTATTCAAAGCTCTTTTTTGTCTGATAGCCAAGTAACCTTTCCTATGCTTAGAGCTATTTTAATCTGCTAAGGACTAAATATCTCTTTCAACAATTTTGCAGAATGCATCTAATAATGGATGTAAATTTGGAACGAAAACACTTAGTTTTCGAAACTGTGCCCCCTGTGTTTCAACAGCTGCATTGTTAAATAATATTTTTAGCTGTAAATTTCGTGCAAACAACTTAACATCTAAGATAGTATCCACCATATTACTTTTCATAGAGGGTATAAACTATAATCCTTTATTTAAAACCTCCTGTTCATATTTATCTAATACTACAGACTCAACAGTACCAATTTCACTATTAGAAATGACATCATCAGTTGAGTCTATAGTAAATAATAGGGATACTTTGAATTTAACAAGCACCAATGTTTTGCCAGGAAATGATTTAGTTGTACGTAGGAAAACACCTATAACATCTATTAATCGCAACTCCACAGAAGTTCCAAGTCCTTTCCCCATCTCCAACACATACAACAGGGGGATAATCCGCTCCATGAGCAGGGGGAAGCAGAAAAGGAAGGCCACAGTAGGGGAAATGAAGGAGCCCACGTTAAAAAAATGTGGGAAAGAATGACTTAGTGTGGAATCTTTCACACAGACCACAAGATAAATATGAACAGGAGGTTTTAAATAAAAGATTATCGTTTATACCCTCTATGAAAAGTAATATGGTGGATACTATCTTAGATGTTAAGTTACATGGTTACATCCATTATTAGATGCGTTTTGCAAAATTGTTGAAAGAGATATTTATTCCTTAGCAGATGAAAATAGCTCTAAGCATAGGAAAGGTAACTTGACTATCAGGCAAAAAAGAGCTTTGAATAATTTGAGAAGTGATAAGAATATTGCGATCAGACCAGCAGATAAAGGTGGCCCAGTTGTAGTGCTAGACAAGGTAGCTTATGATCGATGTATGAAGGAAATGTTAGGAGATACTAAGTTTTATAGCCCTATTACCATTTCAGATGTCCAAGCACACATTATAAAAATTTACAATACATTAGATGAGCGTCTTAAAACTGGTATAGTTACTACTGAAATTTATGAGTTCTTATGGGTGGAGAACCCAACCATTCCGGTTATACAGGGTTTACCTAAGGTCCATAAGGACCCACTAAATCCTCCGATGAGACCGATGGGTTACGGAACCCTTATCTATACGGATTGAAAAAACTTTAAGACCAGTAGTAGACTCAAATTTATATGTTCTAAGAGACTCCAAACAATTTTTATTAGATTTATATGAAGGGACGAGTATACTACCTGATAATTCCCCCTTTTTATTGGTGACCATGGATGTAAAGTCCCTTTTTACTAATATTCCTAATGACTTAGGCTTGGAGAGTATACAACAGTATTTGACTAAGCATACAGATATGTTACCTAATAGAATAGACTTTATTTGTTCGCTACTGGAGGTAGTATTAGAGAATAATATTTTTTCTTTTAATCAGAATTTATTTTTACAGAAGGATGGCATGGCTATGGGCACATCCTGTGCCAATAGCTATGCCAACCTTGTGATGGCATCATGGGAAGAACAAAAACTCTTTCAACTTGACCTTTATAAAAAATATGTTAGTTTTTACAGACGTTTTGTTGATGATTTGTTTTTTCTTTGGACAGGGAGTGGAATAGAGTTAGGTGATTTTTTGCAGCAGGTTAATTCATTATCACATTTCTTAGAACTTACAATGACAGTATTAGCAGATTATATTTCTTTTTTTTGATGTATCTATTCAACATTTAAGCAATGGCAAACTTAATACAGGTGTCCATAGAAAATCGTGCCATAGAAACACTTTATTACATAGGCACAGTATGCATCCAAGCTACATATTTAGTAATATTATAAAGGGACAAGCAATCCGTGCTTCTAGGTTGAATCCTGCCCATACCAATTTTGAAACAGAATTAAGTAATTTACATGAGAGACTGGTAGATAGGAAGTATAGAACCAGAGAAATTGATGCTGGCTTTAAGTATATTGAAAGTCTTAGACTGGGTAGGGCATGCCCAATTTTCTCTGAGCAGGGTAATGAATTTTATAGGGCTGTTAGAACAGACATGCATCTAAATAAAGTAAGACAACAGAAAATATCACTGTTTTATACACAAGATATTCAGCAAACTAAGGAGATTTTTCATAAACATTGGAGTATTTTAACAGTAGACCCAGGTATTAAGGGGATAGTTGGTGAACAACCACAATTACTTTTTAGAAATAAGAAGAACTTACATAGACTTTTATGCTTCCCTAATCAGGAACATCATCATGGAAGTGACGTTTATACAGGCACTTATCCGTGTAATAGGTGCAATTTTTGCCCTTGTATTTCTACTATTAATATGTTTATACATCCTACTACCTCCAAGGTATTCACATTTAATATCAATGCAAGTTGTGATACAAAACATGTAGTTTATATTGCCACCTGTACATCCTGTCCTGCCTTCTATGTGGGTAAGACCGACAGGAGACTCAAGGATAGAATAAGGGAGCATTTTATATCAAATTCATATAAAATCCAACATTAATGCACTCTCAAAACATGTATTAGAAAATGATGTTACACATACTTTTAGATTTTTAGTTGTGTATGTCAATGTACCCAGTATTAGAGGTGGTGATCTTAGAAATCACACTGAACAAGTAGAAACCAACTGGATTATCAGGTTACAAGCACACACCTACCCTGGTCTTAATGATAAGATTCCATTAAAACCAGCACACAAGAATAGAAGAGTTAGCTATAGGTGAATATTTATTAAAGAAGTTTTTTATATTGAGTTCTTTTAAATTTTTTTGCAGATAGAGAGTTTTTATGTACTTCTGACTGTTTTTATTAATGTGCTTAATCAATAGTATATACCTTTATGTAGTTAATTGGCTGTTGAATATTTTCAATCAACTAATTATGTTTGAACTATATAAAAGATGTTTTTTGGTAATGCTGTATTTTTAATGGTTTGAAAAAACCGCTTGGCGAAAGCGCTTACCGAACATATGTTAATAAAGGATTTGCTGTTTTTAGCATACTGGATGGTATTTGGTTCTTTATATGGTCGTATTTTATATGGTCTGAAGAGACATCTAGCAGTTTGACAATAACTTGAAGGAAAATTTGTTGGACTACTAATTTGGAATAATTATTTTCCTTTTGAAGAACTACATGTGCTGCACTGCCATTGTTGTTGTGAGAATTATCTTGAATGGACTGGTCTGAATAGACTTGAGCTTTCATCATTGTTTGATTTAGAACAGTACTTTACACTCGAACAAAGTGCCTGGTTTGGTCTCTGAGCAAGTATTTTATTTTATGTTTATCTCCTAAAAATATGTTTTCACTAATGTTTCATAAAATGTTATAATAAAACATAGTCTTTCACTTCCTTATAAAGGATGAATTGCCATGTGATTATGATGTCACCTCTCATAGAAATCAAAAGATGCATTAACATTAAACCTAAATGCATTTCACATACAATAATAAATTATGATTTATTGTAACTTAAAGCTAAATGTTTTAACTTTTCCTTTTAAAATAGGTTTTAATTATGTATAGTCACTTAAAACCAGTGCTGTAAATGCATGCAGTTTTAAATTCCACCTAAACTCTATAGTCTTGCCCTGAGATTTAATAAAGTTTACATGTGTGCGTGGTGATGCACAGTGAGCAGCAGCGCTTATTGCATATTCATGCTGCCCACTCCCTTTGAACATAATTAAGCAAGGTTTCATGGCTGGCAAGAGTATTTCCAGCCAGGAAACCATGTAAGTGAACCCGCATAGCAATCCTGTTTAAGTCAGAGCACTGAAGGTCCATGATTTTGCATGGGATGCCACAATATTTACCAGGGCTTAACAGATAATAGTTTTTATAGCTGTCAATCTCTTAGTGCAAGACATCTGGACAAAGGGCAACATATGGGGCGGGGGGGCAATGACCCAGAAATAGGACAGATTTGACATATCTGCTCTTTAAATAATGTGCTAGAATACCAAGGGGTTTGTGTGAAGATTTTTCTGAAGGATTTGAAGTCTGAAACTCAAATATATGTAATTATAGAGTCACATCAGTCCTGAAATCATCCCACTGATATGGCAGAAAACCACAAATTTGATAAGAAACACACCAAAAAATATATAAGGCAAAAATCTGGACATTATGTGAAAATCTGGATAGTTGAGAGGTATGATAGTTAAGTTCACTGTCCAAACACAGTACAGGACAGTGTATCTATAGTGCAGATTATTGTGAAATCCCATTTCTGGCATTCTGTATTGACGTTTGTAAATGATATGTAAGGATACATGAACTGTCATGGAAAATAAACACTCGGGAAGTGCATGTATTGAGTATGGACACACAGATGAACTGTAGGAATGAACACAGGGAAAGAGGACAAGTGAAACAACCTAATGTACAGCAGGCGAGGGCATGTCAATGGAAGACAGTTGTAGCAACAACACCAATCACATATCGATATGGTACAGTAGGGACTGCACAGTGAAAATGTGTATTATGTGACTGTCACACAAGGTGACAAAACAATGGGGAAGATGTCTGTGTGAAATAAGCATCCTTACATGGACCAGTGTAGAGAATGTCTACCAGGAATGTTACATAAAATTGGGGTAGGATGCCTATTGTGAAGCTCTGCAAACTGATTTGCCTGAATATGAGTGTAATTCCAGCAGAGGTCACCAGCAAGTGAGACACGGGTAAAGGCTCATAGACGACATTAAAAGAAGCAAGCACAATCATGGACAGTATCAGAATAATACCACCAGTAATCCCATGCTTCTGACATAATATATCTAATTTAGAGTGATCAGAGATAGTTCTGCACAAACACACTTCTACAACTATTATGACATGTCCACACTCTATGAGGGCAATAACACACACTGTCCTGGTACTGTAACATCTGCTGGAGGTGTTCTGAAGGACACTGTTACACCTGTATGTGACATTATGACCAATACAGGTTAGTTGTTGACTGGTGTGCATGGCATATACATACATACACACACACACACACACACACACACACACACACACACACATATATATATATATATATATATATATATATATATATATATATATATATATATATATATATATATATATATATATATATATATATATATATATATATATATATATATATATAGACTGCGGTGGTGGTGCTGTGGTAGCGTTGTCGCCTCACAGTTAGACGTTGCTCATTCGATTCTCAGTTAGAGCGTCTTCTGTGTGTCGACATGCGTGAATGGGCATTCCTTCGTTGAAGGTTGTGCGTTAGGCCCGGCAAGCCAGCATGTAAAAATCTACTGCCATTCATTAGCGGACCGGAGTTCCACTGTGGCGACCCCTAACCAGGAAAAGCCGAAAGACACAAACAATATATATATATATGTGTAGCTTTACATTGAAAACCTTGAAACTGCATCAGTCGACTGGCATGTAGTCGAATGGCAGTTTTCAAGTCGCCAGAATGTCGAAATAAAATGTATCGACTACACTATAGCGAATGGGTAGTGTAGTTTGAATATTTGGGTTAGACAATGTGCAAGGAGATCACAGTTCTGTTGCACACCACCGGGATATCAATAGTTTCCATTTAGAAAAGGTCTGTGATGACATGTTGGTCTATTTCACAGATAAGCAGAGTCGGGATGTGTCTATACATGCATACATCAGGTGCTGCTCTCCCCCCACCAGCTCAGATTGATCCATGTTGATGTACACTATTCTACGGGAACATAGTCCATGTGGAGAGTGTGTTGAAGTGTGTATTCAACCGTGTCAGGAATGTGTATGTAATGAGTCACGTGATAGGTGATCTGTGATGCTGTCACAGTCCATTGATTCTGTGTGACAGACCTGGATGAAGATAAGACAGTGCATAATGGCTAGGATCAACTGGGCTAGGGTTTGAACACAATCCCCCATGTAGGTATCATTGAGAAACTCTTCCCATCTGGGGATTAAACCTTATGTCACTTGACGGGTAACCAATTGGCTCACTGACAGAACCAACACTGTGAAAGTTGGTGAATCAACCTGTACCAGTGGAGCTGTCACAACTGGTGTGCCCCAGGGATCTGTGTTTGGCCCTTTACTCTTTGGAATCTATTTCTTGACGGTTCAGACTACTGTATATGGCCTTTGGCTTACAACGTTTGCTGATTTTGGCATATTGGGTGCAATCATTGAGTCCACCTATGATGATAACATATTACTGGAGGGGCTAACACAGACAAATGATTGATGACACAGCCACCCTGTCTGCAAATAAATGCAAAATGCATCTTTATTTTGGCCTTCTGCAAAGTGGATTTTCCCTGTTAATTACAGCATTGGCAAGTCCTGCTATGCTGAAACCTAGTGATGCGAGCATTGGGAACATACGTACATAGCAATCTGAACTTTGACAACCAACTGTCCATACTGGTATTGAAAGACTAGATTTGTGCACATCATACGTCACGCCATCATATTCCATTGTCAGTAGTATACTACAGCGTTCTACTCAAACCTCATCAGAACATTAATATAGAGTATAATGCTCTCTTTTGCATGTACCTCACCAGACACATGCAGCAGTTGGAGAAACCACATGGGTTACTCACCAAGAAAACACAGTGCCTACAAACCATGCCATGATGTATGTGGGTAGACTGAAATCATTGTCACTGTAATCTGTATCATATAGGATGAGGTGACTTATGCCTGGCCTCCAGGCCAGTCTTAGACCCTGCCCTAGTGAGAATAGTACACATCCACATATCAGATATAACTGATGGCATCACTAGTGTCTGGTAAAGAGAACATGGCAATAACAGTGTCCCACATGCTGGTGTAGAAGGATCTCTGTAATGTCAAGTAAGTACACACACAAACACATACACACACACACACACACACACACACACACACACACACACACACACACACATATACATGCTGACTAAAGTGAGAATAGAACTCCTACCTATCTAAGTACACAAACTACAGAACTTTGTATTTAAGGCAAGAACCACAGCTCAGGTCTGACTCGGATTGTCTCAGACAACACTTTATAGCTGATGACATCAGCAGAGTCTGGTGGAGAGAATATAGCAATAACAGTAGTCCACATGCTGGTGTAAAGGACTCTGTGTAATGTCAAACAAGTGCACACACACACACACAAACACACACACACACACACACACACACACACGCACACACACACACACATCCCAGTTGACTGCAGTGAGTATAGAACGCCTACCTGTCTAAGTACACAGACTACAAAACTCAGTACTTTATGCTAGCACCATGGCACAAGTTACCACTATGGACAGTGTAAGAGTACATACATATATATTATAAGGCTGCAGGACAACTTATAATGGATGCCATTAGCAGGGCATGTAGGAGAGAAGATGTTGGGAGGCCTGCATGAAATGGATGTGTAGGCATGTACAAGTATCAAAATACTGTCAACCCAAGAGAGAAGATGTTGGGAGGCCTCCATTTACAAGGCATGTAAAAACACAAGTACCCTTACTGAGAATAGTTAGATGGTCATTGTTAACAGAGCAATTTTGTGATCAGTACCAACTGCCCCTGGCCATGAAGGACATAGGTATCACTCCAGGGGTGAATTTACAATCATCCATCCAGTTGTAAAGGTTGCACTTGAATAGGTTCATTCAGGACCACTGTTTCACATGTAGAGGGAACCTATTATAGAGGATTGACAATCGGTGGGAGATATATCTGTCTCCCCAGCATGTTCTGTTTATGTCACAGGCTAGGTTGAGATCCCTGGACAAGTTATTCTTGTCCAATTTGATTTGCAGATGTCGAGCATTTCCAGTATGGCAGGATCTGAGATTGCTCTGTAGGCCAGGCATAGGTCACCTCTAAGCAGCCTGCATGATAATGAGTACATTGACAGGTCTTTCAGTCTTCCATGTATGTCATGTTTTGTTGGCCCTGGATTCTCCCGGTCACAAATTTCTGTGTTTTCTCCTGTTGCTGCAGGTATCTGGTGAGGGACAGACAGAAGGGAGTATTGTACTCAATTAGTGGTCTGATAAGAGACGAGTACAGTGGAAGTCTGACCTCCCTGGTCTTGGATGTCATGCCTTTATTTATGAGGTGCGTAATGTAGAACGTGTGTCTCACCACTTTGGACACAAATTGCTTAAAGTGTAGATTGTGGCACTGTTTGAGCTTAGAAAGGTGCTATGTATACTATAACCCCCCAGGGGTACTTCATTGCCAAAGGGGACAATGAGGCATTTTTTGCTTTGAGGTTCAGTCCTTGAATTTGGCACCAATCATTTGTCTGTGTCAGGCCTTTTTGTAATATGTTAACATCCTTGGGGGACTCTATATGAGTGCGCCCAGTTGACAGTCATCTGCAAACTTGGTAAACCACAGGCCATTTATCTTTGCCTGGACTTCAGAGAAATCATTTCCAAACAGTTTTGGGCCCAGCACAGATCATTGTGGTATTCCACTGGTAAGTGATCTAGTGGTGGAGGTGCAGTCCTCAACTTTGAAAGTAGGCATACTGTCAGTGAGCCAGTTGGCTATCCATCTAGTAATGTTTGGGTTAATCCCCAGATAGGAGATTTTCTCTGTGATACTTGCATGGGGGAAAGTGTTAAAGGCTTTGGATACATCAACATAGATGGTATGTCCTGTTATCCCTCATCCAGGTCTTTGGGGTCATTATCAAAGAAGTCCATTAGGTTTAATAAGCAAGATCTACCCTTGACAGGGTTGCACTGCTTGGGGGGAGGCAGCACATGGCTGTATTGTAAACATGTGACATATTGTTAGATGGGGCCTTCAGTTTATTATGTTTCCACATGTGATTTTAAGTAATAAACAGAAAATGGACAGTTAGCAGCACTAATACATAATATTTAGTTTTCCATAGCTCAGCCAACAGTGGTTTGCACAATGGTTGGCAAAGTATTTGTACATGTGAGATACACATTTCCATTACTTTCCCTGTTTGCCCGTACTTAAGCAGGGCGTTAGCAGTGAGTCTATGAAACACACCTGATGCTTAACTGGCTCTGTGGCAGCAGATGTAAATGCACTGACACATTTCTTTTTGAGCCCAGATGATACTGGGTTCAAATACTTTTAAATAAACAGTGGTAATGAAATTACATTAAATCTTTATAGTACATGTGCTGATGTGTGTTGGCATAGTGCAGTGGTGTTAAGTGGCATTGCACAAATGTAGCCGTAATATTGTACCACTCTTCACCATCTCTTGGCATTGCTGTGTGATGCTAAACTCAGCACAAACATAGAGGCCAAAAAGTGAAGGGATCTATTGCTTTGTCTGCTACTTATGTGCGTTGTGTGATCAATTTGTTACCAGATTATAGGTATTAAAATATAGTAGATAAGAAGTGGCGAAATGTGGAGCAGGTAGGAGAAACAACAAAGGGAAAGCAATATAGGAACATGCAGGAGGGATCACATGTGCAGAATATTAGCTGAATTTGAACTGTCACCTCCACAGATCATGTGTTCAGCCAATTAGACCAAATCAAGCGTGTCAAGAAGACACGTGTATGAAATGGAGAGGTATGTATGGGACAATTTTTTTTTTTTGGGACAGGTGCCTATTTTTTTTTTTTATTAATTAAGACAGGACTGCTAGGTAAGGGACATAGGTATGTTTAGGTCAGGTAAGATGGGTAGTTGAGGAAGCAAATGAAAACAAACAAGACATAAGATTGGGATGGTGAGGAACACAAAAGGTTGGGGGACACCATGATTAAGGTGAGGGAGGGGACAGCACAGGCTCATGCCCATCAAGCTTGGAGACCATGAGAATCAAGTCCTCACCCACTGGACTGTCATCATTGTCACTTTACTCCTCTGGTGGCTGGAGTACTTGACATCTTCTCCGCCTATGGACCATGAGAGAGAGTATCTTCTCTATCCAGCATAGGCATACACCAATGGTGTGGTGCATGACCCTATGCACCATCCTTGGTATTTCCCAGCAGGTGATGAAATCACCACCTCTGCCACTGCTCACAGAGGGTACCTCTACACCAGCTTCAAGGGCAGTATTACCTGAGGGCACAGGTAGTACAGGGACAGCAGAGTCAGTGCTGCCAGGTTTGCTCCCAGATGTGCTGGGCATCGGTGCTGGAGCTGGTGGAGCAGCGGCAGGCTGATCCACTGGGGCTGGTCTAGCTCACTGTGCCGTGTAGCATTTAGTGATGTGGTACAGAAGAATGACATAGAGACATTTTGATGACACATAATAGAAAATAAAAAAAAAGACAGAGAATGGTTGGGGTGAGAGAGAAAAGAGATAAAATTAGTACCATCATATCAGACATTCAGTGCATTAACACAATTATACAACTCTTTTTTCTGAAGTACTACATTTAAGTATATGTCCTAACAGATACATACAGATTGCTGAAAGTAATCCTTGAAATGTTCATATATTAATCATTGAAATGTACATATATTGCACATATGTGTGTTTCAATTATAAAGATTACAATTAACGGAAGAACATTTGTGCCACTGGTATAGAGTTTTAATTTAATAATAATATTAAAGAAATGCAGTACTGTATAGCTGTGATTTATGGTATTTGAACCCACAACCTCTGACTACAGTCTAATACTTGACTCCTACAATTGGTTTGTGCTACAGGCTAATGCATGCATACTTGCTTTTACAGTTGGGATATGCATGCTCAATTTGATATAACTATATAAAAAAAAAAAAAAAGCTATCTTTAACATTAAAAGCTACAGTAAGTCTTCTCTTGTGCTTCATACATTCCACTTGCTTCCCTCAGTCCCTCCATTTGAACAACAGGAGCTTGCCTATTGAACTCACATTCAGTGGCTGCTGGGGAAAGAGCAGAAAAGAACAGAAGAGCATTATGCATGCCAGTTTTGCCTACATATAGTTAAGTGTTACAAGATTCTCTTATTGTCATATTTACACAGCTGTAGGATGTCCGCAGTCTCAAATTCATTCAACCATGGTTCAGGGCATCCCTTTTTCACCTGTGTAGGTCATTGAAATGATGTCTACACTGTTCTCCAGTGTGTGAGATTCCAGTGGCACTGGATACAGCCTGAGCCAAATTATTCCATGACCGAGACTTGTACTGGGAGCCAGAATAGTCCACCTGCAGAAGCCCTTGGCTGTGGCACTTTACCAGGAGTCTAATAGATATCCTGGACTCCTGGACACCCCAACTCTGTACCTAAACTGGCCTCTTCCTGTCTAACACCAGCCATGTCTACCAAGTAAACTAGAGTAATGGAAACTGATGCTGTCCCACCAAATCCAGTTGTAACATTTACTGGTAGTGCGCAAACTTGAGCAACAATGCCAACCACTTTTGCGAGATAAGCAGAGCACAGCAATGCCAAGTAGGGAGAAACTTAATGTTTGAAACTGGAAGGTTAATCTGACACTTGGCCTTTGTTTGAGAGGTGTCTACTGATGTTGTCTGAAAATATATATTGGAAATTGGAAGGTAACTGTTAGATAAGTTAGGTTTGCAGACATGCACTGGTGACATAAATGTAATGGCCTGACACATTTGTTTTTGCCTTTATACACTGAGAAAATTAATTTTTACATTGTGGGATTCAAACCTAGGCACAAGAGACAAAAATTGTCTTTCACAGCATTAATCTTCCATCTTTGCCACAGAGGAAATACTGCTCAGACATAGGAATCATACATAAATATAGGTGACAGTTTGAGGTGTTACACATGTATGTGTGTGACCTGACAAGGTTATTGGATATAGATCCAGTTGTGTATGTGCTTTATGTAATTCTGAAGGTCATGTAAGTTCAGATAGCAGAATTATACTTACAGAAATACAGTAGACAGTATACCCTCAGTCATTCATCTGAAAACACAGCAATGGTGTCTTATCCCTCATACATATAATTCATATCAGCTCCACTATCTAAAGTATTATAAATGAAAGAATATAATGGGAAGTGGAACAACAGTAAAAGTGTATGGAATATCCTGCATTAGAACCCAAGACCATATGTATGGCAGTCCCACACTTACACCTGTTGCCACAAGAATGTTCAAATAGCGCTTCTCTATTTTTCAGTTCATTGCTATAAACTGCAGTGTCACAACAGTAAAAATAAATTGCACAGTCTATACTAGAATCGAAGACCATCTGTACTGCAGCCCTATACATCAACCTGCTGCCATAGGACTAGTTACAAGATATTTCCTAATTTCCTAATCATTCTTAAGTTCTCTGTGTTAACCACCACTCAATGCCACTTAGCATGCTTGCATGGTGCCCAACAAAAGTAGCTGAATGTATACAGTTTCAATTGTTGGCTTTCTGAGTCCTGTCTTCAGGTGTTCAATGGCTACAGCTGTTGGGGAACCTTGCTAACCACTGTTCAACACTGCTAAGCACAGCTGTGTGATGGAAAACAAAAATTGCAACAATGTATTGTTTTTGACCTTTGCCCTTTTACAGATGCCCTGTTTGCAGATGTTCTGTCTGCTTCCTATGCAGGCCACTAGTCCAGTTTGTGCATTGCTGTGCTTCACGGAAATGAGATAAGCACAGCCAGATCTGACATTCATTTTTTCCAGTTCCTGTGTGTCTGTGCTAATCTGCACATCAAGCAAACAGTGCCATCCTCAAAAAAAAAAAAAAAAGATAAAAGGGAAAAGTAGTTGAAATGAGGAAAAGCAATCTATGACATATACCCTACAAAATGTTAGTACGCATGAAATATTTTACATAGGTCTGGATTTGAACTGTCACTTGAATGAGCCTTCAGAAAACAGTAAGCGCACCTTATCCCTCTTTGCCATGCAAACACCTTTGCAGCAAGTAACTAAAACCATTCTGCATACAACCAACTGCAACATCATCTACAGTAATATGAAACCATATAACAGTTACTTGTACATTTATTAATTTTGGATGTAGTGCACTGAGTGATCACATAACCAGTTATGAGTATTGCTTGCAAATATGCAACTCTGTCTTACCTCTCTGTGTTTGTTGTTCATTCTTTTCTTATATGGCCAGTATCTGACACATGCAGTCTGTAAGGAATTCTGTATCATTATGCACAACATAATGGTCTGGTGAATGAAGCACCTCTTATAATCAAATGAACAATAAAAAACTTAAAAAGAGGTAGCAAACACAGTGACAGAACAACCACTGACCATATTATTAAAAGTAATAAATAAAAAACAGTGAGCGCTTTCACATCAAACCAAGATGCTTCTTCAGACTTAAATGAAATAAACTCCAACCACCTTTATATACATGGAACCAAACTCACTATCAATTAACTAATATAACCCAATTAAATATGCAAATCATGTCTCATATTGATAAGTCTCCTTTATCATAGATAAAATATAGTTTATTAACTCTAACAGAAGTTTAAACTAATACTAAAATGTATTATATCATAACTATCTATATAGAATATAAATGAAGAATATATGTATATAAACATATAAATATATAAATAAAATAAAATAAAATAGAAACAAACAATCCTATTTCACTACATTTAAATGTAGAGGACTCTATGTTTAGCAGCTAATGTATTAGCCAGTGGGTGGCAGTGTCTCATCAATAAAAAAAAGAATATATATATATATATATATATATATATATATATATATATATATATATATACGTTAACATCAATAAAACTATAACATTATATTCTAACAATTAATACAAAAGCAATGCATGTCTTATTATGTTATATAGTGTTAAAGTTAAAAATCCTAATGCTTTAAAGGTCTATATATGAAAAAAGGTTTGAGTGAACCTTTATCATCCAAACTATATGCTTTGTCAGCCTGCATTCTAATAATCCACTTGGTCTCTTTCTTTTCCATCAAATCTTAAGATTGCCAAGTCTAGCAGGAAATTGATTGTCTGTGGGACCTGGGTATTAAAGCTCCTATGCAGAGGAGGAATAATGTCTATGATTAAAATACCCTAAGAAAGCCATGAACAAATGGATGATCATGTGGTGCCTAAAACCAGTTAAGCCTAAGGCTGCCTAAATCCAGGTATGGTGGGATGTCGGTGAAAAAGCTGGGCTACCGGTAAAGCCTTGAGAAAGGCTGTGCATACCCCAGCACTTGTGGTTGAAGGCTGAGTATAGCCTTTATAAAGCCTTCGTATACAGGTTGTGGTTTCTGCTGGAGAGTAAAGCCTTTACAAAGGCTTCGTATACTGGTCGTACTTCCAGCTGGTGAGGTACTCGCTGGTGAGTATAGCATTTATAAAGGCTTCGTATACAGGTCGTAGTTCCAGCTGGTGAGAGGTACCGCTGGTGCAGCAGCTAGAAATCAAAGATGTAACAGACAGAGAAACAGAAAAACAGGCAAAATAATGTAAATGTGGCTCAGCTAAGGAGCTCTGCTTGCCGTGGTGGCAAAAAATCAACGTAGTCGAAGTTGAGATTCTGGTAGGTCATATTTTATTGAAGTAAAAAGTACCAGAAGTACATGAAGTACATACACTTCTGGTACTTTTTACTTGAATAAAATACCACCTTCCAGAATCTCAACTTCGACTACATTGATTTTTTGCCACCACGGCAAGCAGAGCTCCTTAGCCGAGCCACATTTACATTGTTTTGCCTGTTTTTCTGTTTCTCTGTGTGTTACATCTTTGATTTCTAGCTGCCACACCAGCGTCCTCTCACCAGCTGGAACTATGACCTGTATACGAAGCCTTTATAAATGCTATACTCACCAGCCAGTACCTTTCACCGACATCCCACCGTACTTGGATTTAGGCAGCCTTAGCCTTACCTGGTTTTAGGCTCCACATGATCATCCAAGATTGCCAACTCTAACAATTCTATGAATGAGCTCTATAGCTAAGGACAAAAACTTATGTGAAGAATCATAGCTAAGAATATGTCTGGCCAGGGCACTACTCTCATTCTCCTAATTTATTGCATATAGATGCTCTCCAACACATTCCCTTAATGTGCGATTCCTCTTACCTATATAAAAGGTAGGGCATTTTGTGCAAGACGCTAAATACACAAGGTCCCTAGTTTTACAATCCGCATAGTGTTTAAACTCATAAGCTATATTTGCAGTGGGATGAATAAACCTGTTGCCATTAATCATATAGGAACAATGATTACAGTTCCAACAACTAAAAGTTCCTTGCCTTTGAGACTGAACTCTCTTTTTTTCTCTATCATTGTAGCAAAGTAGCCTCTTAAGTGACTTATTATTTTTATAAGAAAAACCAAGATGACTACTTACATCTTGCATTTTCTCATCATTAGTGAGCATTTGCGAATTCTGTCATGAATAGCCTTGTTGTTAGAAGAATAAGGAATAGTCACTCTGCACTTATTAAAATAATGTGACCTACTATTCAAAGATTCATTCACCTGATCTCTTCTATCTCTAAAATAAGGTCTCCTTTTATGTGACCTATCAATCAAATCATCATCACTTAAATGGGCACATTCTTGAGATTTATAGCCTCTTTCAAAAAATTCTTTCTCTAGGTTTCCTAGTGCTACTTTATAGCCTGCATCAGAGCTGGTAACTCTCGATACTCTAAGATCTTGTCCTTGAATGATATTCTTATAAACGTGTGTGGGGTACATACTCTAGTGATGTAATAAACAATTTTTTCCTGCTTGTTTTCCTATACACTTCAGTATGAATCTGATCCCCACTCTTAAAGATGAAAACATCCAGAAAGTCTATATCTTCAGTAGACCATTTTCCTGTAAATGTTAGGAATTCAGTGGTAGAATTAATATAATCCAAAAAACCTTTCTAACTCTGGCTTAGATGCATCCCACTCCAGAAACACATCATCCACAAACCTCTTATAATAAAGTATATATTCAGAAAATCTACTATTATTAAGGACAAAGTGGGTTATCCAGTATGCCATAACCAAATTGGCATAAGAGTTAGCAAATGGTGTAGACATGGCTACTCCATTCTTTTGTAGAAAATATTTTTCATCAAATAAGAAAACATTGTTTGACAAAATCATATCAAGCAACATACAATGTAGCTGAATCTTATCAGTGGAGATACTATTATGTCTCAAAAACTGCCTTACAAAATCTATTCCACCCTCATTAGATATCACACTAAACAGAGATATAACATGAAGAGTAACTAAATAAACTTCTAAATTAAAATTATCAGAGAAAACATATTCAGAAAGAGTATTTAAAATGCTCATATCTCTAATAATTGTAGTGGTTTTCTCAACTACAATTCTCAACTGTTTCTCCATGTAAATAGAGAGTGGCTCAGTGAGCCACCCTTTACTCGAAACAATAAGTCTCAAAGGAGGGTCACTGTAATTTTGGTGTATTTTGGGGAGTTCTCTAATGATTGGTATCAAAGATGTTTCAACTAAAAAATACTTATATAACTCTTGTCCAATCATGCCTGACATAAACAAATCATATAAATCAGTTTGAACATTTCTAATGATCTTATTCATTTACTCAGTGTTTAGCATAGCATATGTATCAGTTTTGCTTAGCATATCACTCATCTTCCTGTTATATTCAATGGTGTCCATGACCACTACAGCTCTGCTATTTACGGGCCTAATAGTAATACCACAGTTATTCTTTAGGCTTAACAAAGCTTGATATTCTTTCCCAGTTATATTATAAAAATCATTACTTTTATTAGAAGAAGATGCCAAAGTTAAAAGATCCTTCTCACATGCCTTTTCAAACACTTCAGATAAAGGATGCAGACTAGGTGTAAAAGCAGTCACCTTCTTAAAACTAACTTCAGTGGTGTTATGTCCATACATTAAATTAAGCATGGCATTCCTACAAAACAATTTAATGTCCACTACTAAATCAACAATGTCTGTCTTAGTTGAGGGTATAAATGACAAGCCTCTCTGTAACAGCATAATTTTGTCTGAATTCAGGATGAAAGTAGAAATGTTCACAATTAATTGGGATTCACTTGTTTCAATGCTTTTTTTCATATGCATCCTCGAGTCTATTGCCTCCTCTGAATTCATCCTTCTCTTTCTGGCCCTGCTCTGAGAGCACAGCGTTGGTGGATGCTGCTTTATCAGTAGTGGAAAAAGCAGATAAGCTGTTTGTTCAATAGTATTAATGGCTTCTCTACCTTTCCTCCTAACATCAGCATTCATGGAGTCAAGAACAGATGTGGTCAGCCATACCAGAGGTGTGTCTTTATCTTTATTGATATCCACAGAAAGTACATATGATTGGATGAGTTGGATAGGTGAAGCCGTTCTGACCTTGCTGATTGGTTCTTTGGTCCATGCAAACACCTGCTCTTTTCAAAAATCACCAAAGTCTTTCTCTAACTTTTTCCTCTTCTGTAGATATAATTTTTGTTCAAATGCTGCTATATTTGTATTACTCATCAATAAAAACATTGTCTGTCCAATGACATAACACTACTAGCTTGTTGCTGAGCATTAGTAATCTCAATTGCCAGCTCACTCTCCAAGCCCCTATAATGTTCTACTAGCAATTTCATATATCCGAAACTAGTCTCAAGATTAAGTTTCTGCCATTTGGATAAAAGTCTGGAAAGGCAGTGCCATATGTAAGTATTTTAAGGATGCATAATCCTCTCGGTGCTACCTTGAAACATAAGCATGCTTCCAAATGCTTACATTGCCACTGTAGCTTTTTAGTATTAGTTTAAAGTTTTGTTAGTGTTAATAAATTGCATTTTATCTATGATGGAGACTTATCAATGTGAGATATGACTTGCATATTTAATTGGGACATATTAGTTAATTGATAGTGAGTGTGGTTCCATGTATATAAAGGTGATTGGAGTTTATTTCATTTAAGTCTGAAGAAGCATCTTGGTTTGACGTGAAAGCGCTCACTGCTTTTTTATTTTTTACTTTTAATAAAGTGCTCAGTGTTTGTTCTGTCACTGTGTTTGCAACCTCTTTTTAAGTTGTTTATCAGTCTGTATCATTGGTCTTAAAATGTGTGGGGATATTAAATGGTAATAATATAACATGCATTTGCCAACAAATGAAGGGGAGGTTGAATGTTAATGAACAGAACCTGTGAATTGCATGCTACTTACTTATATTTCCAACCTTGGCAAAATTTACATCAGACATTTTGTAAGTCTAACCTGACACACCTACTGGATGTAGGGCAGTCTGCACTGCTGTTGTGTTTTCCTTCTCCATATCAGCAATCATTCACACATGAACACTGCACTATGTTTAGATTAGTCACATGGAGTCAAGTATTTGGGATTCAACAATTCTAATAAGTTCACACCTCATTTGCATCTTCACTGTATGGACAGCCCTGACTCTACACCATAAAAAGGCAACCATGTAGCTTGGGAAACTGAAGATGAGGAGACTTGTTTATGTGGCGAACACAAAAACAAGGCTATTGATTTAGGATATATCTGCACAGAAGATTATTGAACTTGAGAAGGTATGCCTGCATTTTGTCAGCTATACACTGCACATGCTGAATATATGATATATATATATATATATATATATATATATATATATATATATATATATATATATATATATATATATATATATATATATATATATATAAATGGATCTAGGACAATCTACCGAACACCCATAACACCGAAACTAAAACAGCCGAACACAGTTTAGTGAAAGTGCTTTTCTCCAAAAAAGGACATTTGCTAAAGTATGCAAAAAAAATAATAAATAAAATTAAAAAAAAAAAAAAACACAGAACTCATGTTTATGCAGGGGGGCCCCCACCCCCCTACTTTTATATTCTCACTCCAAGATCGCACTGCAGTGAGAATAAGATAAGGGAATAGTCCCTTATCCCCACTGTGCTACAATCTCAGTAACGTCCATTCCCCCAAGTCTTTCTCTTTTTTTAGCACTGTCACAAAAGTGTTTTTTCGGTGAAAAGCACTTTCACAAAAGTGTGCTCGGCCACTTTATTTTCGGTGAAACAGTCATTCGGTAGACAGTACGGATCCCATATGTATGTATATATATATATATATATATATATATATATATATATATATATATATATATATATATATACACACAGACACACATGTATGTATTTGTGTATTTTATATTTATGTATATATATATATACACTTAAAAATGTATGCATTAGTTAAAAGTGTACTGATGGCATGGGTATGTTTGTCCGGGCTTTTCACTGGCAATACCTTAAAATGGAATGTTCTATGTTAAATCTGTAGACAAGTTTCTGTGTTAAATCTGTCGACACATTTCAGAGACAGTTCATTTGATAGCACTTTTACCATTTCAAAGATGGTTTGCTAGAAAAATGTGTCATTTGCCTGTTCTTGGAGGAGCTGCATTTCTGTTATGGCACAAAGAAGGCTATGTTGGTATTATTACTCGCCTTTTTGCATCCAGCCTGTTCTTCATATTTCAAATCTCTAGACTGTTTTATGTTTCTTAAGTGGGTAATACCGAACTGCTACCTTTTCTGTTTTATCTGAGAACAGTTATTTTCTAGTTATGTAGTCATAGGATCATAGGATCATGAGGTTACTAGGCTATTGGCGCTGAGGCCCTCATAAGCCTAGCCATGAGTTTAGCCCATGTTTAGACAAGTCAGCACCCAAAGCCTCTGTCCAGCAGGGACACAGGTAGAATCCCAGGGGTGTATTTTCTCTTTCCTATCCAGTTTTCCAGGTTGCGCTTAGAAAGGGATAATGAGGTACTCTGCTTGTCATGGAGAGGGAGTCTATTCCACAGATGTAGGAGTCTCTGGGACACAAATCTGTCCCACCAAGTCCTGTTGACATCACAGACCAGGTTGAGGTCACATGTACAGGTTTCTCGAGTGGAGCTTCACTTGTGGATATGCAGCAGTCCCATCAAGGTGGGGTCTGAGATTGCTTTGTATGCCAGACAGAGGTCACCTCTGATGAGTCTGTATAAAACTGAGTAGAGGAACAGGGCTTTTAGCATATCTGTGTAAGGTAGATATTTGAGGCCCTGGATTCTCCTGGTGAAGAACCTCTGTGGTCTCTCCAGCTGCTACATGTGCTTTGCGAGGTACATGCCGAAGGGAGCATTGTACTCAATAATTGGCTTTATAAGGGAAGAATACAGGGATGTTATGACCTCTTTATCCCTGGATGAGATACCCTTACTTATGAGGTGGGCCATGTAGAAAGCTTTCCATGCAACAGAAGCAACATGGTGGTCAGACATCAGGTTGCTATCAACCTGGGTGCCCAAATCTCTCACTACTGATTGTGTACTTAGAACATTGTTATAAATGTGATAATATGTGCAGACATCACTCTCCCCAAAGGGCATGATGATGCAATTTTTGGCATTCAGCTTGAGGCCATGTTTCTGTCACCAGTCATTTGTTTAGGTGAGATCCTCTTGGAGAACGTCCACATCACTTGGGGAGTTGATGACTGCGCTCAGCTTGCAGTCATCTGCAAACTTGGTCAGCCATACCCCACTGGTTTTGGCCTGCACTTCAAAGACGTATATCCCGAATAACAGCGGCTCCAGGACCAATCCCTGGGGTACACCACTCATTACGGGTCTACTGCTAGAGGTGGCTTCCCCTATTTTGATTAGGTGGGTTCTATCAGTGAGCCAGTCTGCTACCCATCTGGGTACATATGGATGTTTGCCTAGTTGAGAGAGTTTATCTACTACGCCTGAGTGGGGAATAGTGTCAAAGGCTTTGGCCAGGTCAAGGTAGGCGGTGTGCACCGTTTTCCCCTCATCCATGGCTTTGGTGACTGTTTCAAAGAAGTCAACCAGATTTAACAGACATAATCTCCTCTTGACAAAGCCAAACTGTGTGGGGTCGAGTGTTTGGAGGTTGCCAGTGTCCCTATTAATGATGTCCATGATAATCCATTCCTTGGCCTTGCAGATCAGGCTAGTTAGGCTGATGGGTCTATAATTTACTAGATCAGTGGACGCTCCACCTTTCTGTAAAGGGATGACAGTGCCTGTCCTCCACAAAGCTGGAACAAAGATGGTACTCAGGCTTTGGTTGAATAGGGTACCTAATGGTGCTGCAAGTTCATGCCTGAGTTCATGTAGGATGCAGCCTGGGATGTTATCAGGTCCCATGAAGGCTGTATTTTTTACCTTTGAGAGGGCAGTGATGTTCTGTTCCCTAGAAATAAGGGGTGGGGGAAGGTACTGGGGATGTCCTGCTTTACTGATGGGGGGACAGAGGGGAGAATTTTTCACTGAATCTGTCAGCCAGTAGATTGGCTATATCTACAGCATTTGTGTATGTGGTGTCCTTGACCATCACTTCTGAACAGATCTGGGTGCTTCCTTTGAGATTGCTGACATATGTGAAGAAAGCCTTATGATTGTCTCTAGTAGATGTTGCTAATTTGGACTTGAAGTTGGCTTTAGAGGATCTCACTAGTGTTCTTATTTGCATGTTCAGGCTAAGGAGAGATTGCTTCCAATTGGGCACTTGCTCCGTCATCATCCTGTAAAGCAATTTTTTTCCTTTTGTTATATAGTTTATAGTTTATTTATTGCAGATGTCCAGCAGACAGGTTTACTCATCCTTGCGGAGGATGATTTTGTCCTTTTTTGTTTGACCCTAGCTAGAGTGGTGTCAGGGGAGATGGTGACTGTCTCTTTAATGATTTTCCAGTACAAATGTACGGTGCTAATCTGAGGGCATGAAGTGACCATCATTACTTTTGAGAGGTATGAGTTTGATTCCTGAGGCCTACTGCTTGATAATGGACACATATAAGTCAAATAAGTCTCTGATGTCATATGTTAAGGTTATTTCTGTAGAACTCTCCCAACTTTTACTTGCTTACACTGCCAAGCAATAACATGCAAGGATATGCCAATCATTCATATTAATTACTACACAATACACTCCAGATTCAACACTTACCTTGTAAGTCCAGTAGTTGCAACAGTTTTAGTTCAGAGCTGACTCTGTCTGATGCTAGTAGTACACAGCCAATACATGTGGAAGTAAAGACTGTGAGCATTGCCTAGCATGAATGTTACTATGTGTATGCCCATAGGAGGAAGGTTTTAGGACCTTAGGTGGTGAGTGACTGTGCTATGTGTTGTCTGTTAGCCAATGCAAGGGTATATTGAGCAGACCTACAATCTGCCTACACCCACAGCAGCTGCTGCATCCCCCTCTAACAACTCACATGCATATTGCTGTGGTGACCTTGCCACTGGTAGTAGGATGTGTGCCCCTTCCCCTTGTTTATCCTGCTGAAGCTGTTTTCTCAGGATGATATTGTGTAGTATGGCACATATTGTGAATACTTCAGTACATGTCCTTGGATGGTACTGCAGGAATCTATCAGATGTATCTAGGCACCAGAACTGCGACTTCAGCAGCCCAAACACATGCGCTAGGGTATTTCTGTTTTGACCATGTGCCTCAATATGGTGTTCTTCAGCAGGTGTGTGTACATTTCTGATGGGTGTCATCAGCCTCAGTTCCAGTGCATAACCTGCATCCCCCAGTAAATGATCCTGTGAGATATCTCACTAGTGAACATCGGATATGGTTGGGATGTACCAGATATGTGAGTCATGGTAACTGCCTGGGTTGCCAGCACACCCATTTAAGATTATTCCCTTGGCATTACACACAATTTGTCAGTTAATAGAATGAAATCCCTCTCTATTAATGTATACCCTTCCCTGTTCTCCTGGTAGTTCCTTAATTTCTACACGTGTGCAGTCTATGGCTCTCAGTAGTATGCTACAGGGTAGAACTCTTGCATATTTCTGGCTCTATTCTCAGGAGTACAGGGAAAATATATGTAGTCACTAGCATGTTGTAGCATAGCATTCAGCAACTGATGGAAGATCCTGCATGCTGATGCCTGTGACACCTCCAACATGTCCTCTGGTGGTCTTTGAAAGGTATCTGTAGCGAAAATTCTAAGTGCTACACATACCTTTATCTCCACTGGGATGGGTTCATCTCAGCCCTGGCTCTGAGTTGAGGACGACAGAGGTTGCAGAACTTGGGCATTGTGTTTCTATCCACATTGTAGTGCTCTACAATTTCCATGTCATGTAGATTGTGATAAGTCTTCTTCAGCAAAATGAATCAGAGGGAGAAACACGGCACAAATAATATAAAAAACATTAATACGGTTAGCGCTTTCACATTACAAATGCTTCTTCAGACCATGAATGAAACAACATAAGCTAAAACACTTTATATACTTCTTAAGCTCTACGAAGTTGCTGTTAATTAAATCTATTCAGCACTCAAGTTAAAGAGATAGCATATTAATAGGTATCTAGCCAAAGACATACTACAGCTTGCTAACCCCAACAATTTAATATACAAACTGACATTTCATCAGTGAAGTAAAAATCAATAAAATAAATACAGAGTTTTTAATAAAACATGAACAATATAAGCAGATTTTATAAACGTCTTGTTTTTAGATAGGGCTTAAGTGATGTTATCACTCAAAACATCACAGACACTGCATTGCCCACATTTATTAAGACCATAAATCATCTCCTTAGACTTTTTTGGTTGACAAAGTAACCTTCTGAGATTATTTTTATTTGTATAACAATACTTAAGCCTCTGGCCTACAATCCTAGCTATCTCAGGGTCTGATTGCAAAATGGACCAGTTTTTACATTTTGTACCTTTCTAACATTCCCAGCATATTTTAAGTGAATGGGTAGATTTTTAGCAGTAAAGTTTTCTTTCAACTGTTGGGAAGAAGTATCATGGATATTGCTGATATATAGTATGCCCTACCCTTCCTCATAGCTTTAACTTGCTGAATCCCAGTATCTACCTCACTTCTCAGATATTTCCTCTGTAACAATTCATTTCTGAAAGTTCCCATATCCTGTTCAAAATGTTCCTCTTCCATATCTAACCTAGATATACTCATGACTTGACCTTTTATAATATTCCTATAGATATAGGTAGGATGCATACTGTCTCTACTCAGGACATTATTTTTTCTACATTCTTTTCTAAATAATATGGAAGATGACTTCCCATTAGTGTCCTTGAATATAGTCACATCCAAAAAAGAGATTTCAGTCGAGGAGACAAAATAAGTGAACCTCAAAAAATCAGTAGTGGTATCTAGAAACATAAAAAAATCTCCTAACTCACTTTCTGTGCCCCCCCACACACACACACACAAGAAGGAGGTCATCAACAAATCTCCTATAGAACAGAATTTTATCAGCAAATGTCTTGTGTCAAAACAGACTGTTCCTCTCAATAGGCAAGGACCATGTTGGCATAGCTATCGGCACAGGGTGTGCCCATAGCTACTCCAAACAATTGCAGATAGTACTTCTGTTCAAAAAGAAAGATGTTTTCCAGAATAATTTCTATTAACATGTATACAAAATCAATTATTTTCATATCGTAGGAGCTATGCAGGATTAAATAATTCTTAACTGCCTCCAACCTGTATGTGTGGGGTATTACAGTAAAAAGTGAATTAATATCCATAGATAAACAGTTGTCTGGTTGTTCACATGAACTACAAAAAGTCCTAGCAATGTCAGACAAAAGTTGTTTTGTGTCCTTCAGTACATAAGATGAAGTACTAACTATTGGTCTTATTCTGTTCTATAGGAGATTTGTTGAGAAAAGGAGATGATTTATGGTTTTAATAAATTTGGGCAATGCAGTGTCTGTGATGTTTTGAGTGACAACAGGAGCTTCGTACATCCTATAATAGGAAGTATGAATTTAGAGTTAAGGCAAACTGTAAAACAAGGAATTTACTATACTGGCTGTGTGTTTAACTTGCCCTTCCTACTATGTTGGCATGACCACTCGCTCACTAAGAGAGAGGGTCACAGAGCATTTGACTGCCATCAGAAATATCAAACCAGATAGAAGTGCTCTAGCCAAACATGCTATCTGTGCAGGGGGAATGCATCAGTTCCAATTCAAAGTTATTTAATGTATTTTTCAAGATTCAAGGCTGGGTGACATGAAAAATATACTGGAATTAAGAGAGTTAAAATGGATTATTGAGTTACAGGTAGAAAAAGAACCAGGGCTTAATGATAGAACATCGATTAAGCCCTATCTAAAAACAAGACATTTATAAAATCTGCCTTTATTGTTCATGTTTTATTAAAAACTCTGTACTTGTTTTATTGATTTTTACTTCACTGATGAAATGTCAGTTTGTGTATTAAATTGTTGGGGTTAGCAAGCTGCAGTATGTCTTTGGCTAGATACCTATTAATATGCTAGCTCTTTAACTTGAGTGCTGAATAGATCAATTAATTTAAAGCAACTTGTTAGAACTTAAGAAGTATATAAAGTGGTCTGAAGAAGCATCTGTGATGTAAAAGCGCTAACCGTATTAAAGTTTTTTTTTATTATTTCTGCCATGTTTCTCCCTATGATTCATTTTGATGAAGAAAATTTGTTTGTTGGCGTGAGAGGGAGTTAATTCAGAGTGGCTACACTACTGACTTTTTTCATAAGTCACTTGGGGTCTGAAAATTCTTCTCCTTCTTGGCCTTGGTATATTAGCAGCAGCAGCATAGACTTCAGCCTGTTACATACATGTGAATTAAAGCAACAGCAGCCCCTAATTGTTTCTGTGTGGACTCCTTTCTGTGGCTATATTCCAATAGGTTTTGGAATTTGCAGGGAAAACTAGCACTGAGTCTGCACAGTTGCTTTATGGCTTGTTGAATAGCTCCTCCATCTTGGATTAGTTGATTAACATACAATTCAGCTGCTTCTGCTGTAATTTGCATGCCACTGTGTTTACCTTGTTTGCACAGCTGTGTGTGGCTCTACACACTGCATAGAACTGCTTATTGAATCCAAAATCATGCACTATCATGTGCACATCATTCCACAATGAACACACAGTGTAATTGGACCGTGTAAGCTTTATTGAATCTGGCAGTTTGTATAATTCATAAAATGAATATTTGCATAACATTGCTGTAAAGGAGAAATGTATTACTGCCACTAAGAAACATAAATTGCTAGGAAAACTAATGATTTTAAGCAGGGACATATATTTTCCTGGCTGTGCAATAAAACATCTCAGGAGAATAGTGTCAATGTTGCTACAGCTGTAACAAGTGATAATAATGCAATAAATGAGACTCCAGTTAATGCCTCAGATACGACTCAGTTTCCAGCATTACCTGAACCCCTAACCCACATGGCACATGACAATTATCCTTTGTAAAGAATTAATGGAGTCTGTTTTATTATAAAATTTGAAGAAGCATTAGTAAAAACATCTTTCTGAGTGAGTAATAAAGTCCTCACTGCACATAGTATTCAAAGCCATGTTTGTTTGGATTTGAATACTTTGCATACAACCTGCAAAGGACCTCCACTGAACAGTGTGCTGCTTGTGTATGAGTGCAAGGGAATGCAAAAAGAAAAGATGCTAAATGTATCTGTGAAACATGATCCAGTCAGTTTAGAGAAAAACAGTCTGCAGTTCATACAAATTGTCTTAAGTGATCTATTTCTCTGTTATGTTTTATCACTATTATCAGGAAGAAAATAAAAAATATAGCAAATCAAATGGTATTGTCTCCTTAGCAGTAGACATTAACTATACTGAATAAGGTAATGAGATTTTGCCATACCTGACATCCTGAATGTATCATCTGAACATAAATGTTGCTCATCCAGAGAGGCACTATTGTGATAAATAAAACCAATTAGTCATTTTCATTTTTTTTTCATTCTATAGTAAGTCAGTCATATCAGGCTTGAACATCAATAGGTACACTCCGGCTTATTCTGAAAAGATATCCCGAGATTGTGTTCCCCTTGTTGAAATGAACTTGATATTCCAATGGCATTCTAGGAGTCAAGATGCACTCCATTGGCCAAAAGGGGTTATATCTAGTTCATCACTTTATATGTATTTCTGACTGGAGTAGAGACTAAGAAAAGACTTGGTAAAAGAAACCTCTTTATGGATTATAGTAAAATAGGAGATTCACAAAGGTAATGCCAGAGAGGGCATCATTAATACTTTACTTTGCTGTCATTTTAGTTTTGTCACAGCTTCTAATCAGATAAAGAAATTATCCCAAACATGTACAGAATCTTTATGACTGTGCACACTAAATCATATTTTTTTAAATAAATATTTCTGTTTTTCAACAGTACCCATATTGTGCATCACAGTTTCATAGAAGGAATTTGTACTCTCCCTGGATCATAGAAAATGATTAAATAAGTACAGATTAAGAACATTTTTTAGGTTGTGGCCTGTCTTGTCAGTACTATAGATTCCTGACCAATTTAATCTTATTACTTGATTGGTTTGAGTTAGTTTGGTACCAATTAGTGACAATATGAAATACTGGAGTTTTTAGCAAATAGTTTTAGCAAAGGAGAGCCGCAGCTATTTGCAATGCTATGATGGAGTATCAGACCTTATTGTACAGACTTATTTGTGAGTTGGCTTGCCCCTAGTCCCATGACATAAATAGCCCCTTGCTACAGGTCTGAGTTTGTCAAACACAGCACAATAGCCTAGATAGTTTTAAATATTTTTCCCAAAACATTCTTTAGTAATACTTTTGGAGTTCTTCTTGAATGTGTAAGTTTTCATGTTACCTATTTGGTCTAACTTCACTTTTTATAGCCCCAAGTAAGACCTTACTCTTGACTTTTAACATTTTGTATACACACAATAAAAAAACAATCCATATTATATCTGAGCTCTTCAGCAATTTACCAGAAAGTTAAAAAAATGTGGGACTTGCCAAAAATATAAGGAAAATGAAGGGTGTTCTGCAAATGTCTGGGCACTTGAAAAGGATGATTACCAGCAATAGGATGGATTGCATTGCCAGTAATTAAATCAAGTCTCAACTGCCCAGACTTATAAAACATTCCTGATATTCCTTATATTTTGCCCTGTACCACACAAAATATCTTCTTGCTGAATTAAAAGAGCATGTTCCAATTGAAACTGGTCACTCAAGAATCCTTCATTCTCCTGGGATATACCCAATTTACAACAGGCATGCTGACTACGTATCAAATCAGCATGTATGCTTTTGAGTACCACTGACCATTTATTCTATAATATGGAATAATCATTCTGTCTGCACCTATGAACAGTTCTGTTTTCTTTCTCATTATTACTTATGCTGCTACACTTCCTTGAAATTTCAGCAAACTGAATATCAGTTCCTGATGAAATGCAAGAATTTCTTCCTTGTCATTTTATTTGAAAATACTATTTACAAAAAGCATAGTTGTGACTGCTATGAAAGGTAAATGTCAAGTATCACTTAAGTTGCTACAGCAAAATCAGTGAATATAATCAGTGGAATATGTTAAATGTATATGTGAGTAGTGTATATATTATGGGTGCATTTAGAAGATCAAAATCATAGCTGATTGAAACTTTTCAACTCTGTCCATATCTAAAGCTCTGGCTGAAGTAATAATAAATGCATGATATAACACCAAAATTTGTTTGCATCATTGACAGTTACATAGCGTAGGCTTTTCATCAGAAGGTGTTGCCTTTTACTGAGTATGATATCACTCTTATGATGGGGGTAGGGAGTGTTCCCCATCCACTCTGTTGCTCAGTCTTGCAATTGGTACATACAATTACTAGGGGGGTGAGAGGCACGGGGGGGGGGGCTTGCCTCTGCAAAATACACTTACTAAGGTGTTTGCAGTGTTTTAGTGTGTATGGTGTTGGAGTGTGTGTATTTGGATATCAATAGTATGTGTTTTGTTTTGGCATACTTGATGGAGTTTGAATGTGTGATTGTGAGATTAGTGCTTTTCTGAGTAGCAGTCACTGTGTGATTAGTTATAGCAACAAAGACTTACACATATATATATATATATATATATATATCTATCTATATATATATATATATATATATATATATATATATATGTATACATATGTGTATATATATATATATATATATATATATATATATATATATATATATATATATATATATAGATTTACCATCAAATGTCGAGCGCACATTGATGAATGTGCATATTATCAAAACCTTTAAGTGAAACCCATAATGCCGATGTTTCAAAATGTTGCTAAAATACCAAATGTCAACATTTCCGATCACTCTATACCTAAAAACAAGTGCTAACATGGGTCAAAAAGCAGGTGAGATTTTGCGGTTCACCACATCGGTGTTTAGCATTTTCAACAGTCGTAGGTCATAGTTTGCATTTGCAGTGTCAAGCAATGTGCGCTCAACATTTTGATGGTAAACCATATATATAAATAAAATAAATAATAAATAAACAAAATTTACAGATGCATTGTATCTTTAACAGTGATTTAACTTGTTTAATGTAACAGTTTTTCTGTTTTTATGTACGGAAATTTTCTCCCTGGGCCTCAGCTGAAAATGGACATGTAACCAGTCGGACTTTCCCAGTCAACAAATGTAAAATAAATCAATAAAAATAAATAAATACACACACACACACACACACACACACACACACACACACACACACACACACACACACACACCAAGAGAGAAGTAAATATCACCATAAATGGACACCATGTTGGCACCCATCGTCATCTTTTTTTGCTGTCTTTATCCCTGCTGTAAGGTGATCATTAGCCACCCCTCAGCCAATCAGCCCATTTGTTTCTTATCACTGTAGCAAGAGTTGACTGGAAGGGCCAGCTACATCATGATGACAACCACAAGGGTTGTTCAAGGATTTTATTATTATTATTTTTTTTTGCCCTAGCTTCCAGCTTACATATCTGGTGAAGTGTTGGGTAGGGGATTGCAATAGACTGATGATTGAGACTAGAAAGTTAAGAAATATAATTCAATAGAATATGATAGCATATAAGATACCAAATGTGTATTTCAATTAAACACAATGCATAGTGGCATGTAAATGGACTACAACATGTATTGAATGATCGGATAAAGTATAATTGCTAGTACTTTCTCCTTGTAAAAGGACTTCTTCAGGCACTTTTACACATTTTAAATCAGACACTGCTAGGTATATATGCAGCACTGAAAAGACAAGTATACAGAAGACTCAAAACCTGA